>NC_143136.1:115272192-115455942 GCF_059928025.1 Delphinapterus leucas
ATAACACCAACAGCATACTTCTTGGCATCCCAGTATATTACAATATAATCATAAAACACGGTGCATCTTGGAAAAAGGTAGCCTTAAAACCCTGAACAGTGAACAAAAACTGATGCTTTTATGAAGTTGAAAGTAAAATTTGACTTAGCCAGCAATTGAGGCCATAAAATCAGTCTTGTGAGGCATGAGTTCTCTCCCCAGAGGGGAGGCCCAAACTCCTGTCATTTATTTAGCAGTCTTGAAATCCCATTTCAGCTTCCGAATGCGTGTTCTAGAAGGTGGCAAGATAATGCTGTACCACTGCTACACCACACTAAATAGCCTCCTTTGAAGTATTAACACCAACTACAGAGTTAAGTCAGAGACAGGTTGTTTTTAAACAGTAAGTAGGAGCTTCAGGATGCCTAAACATTGATTACCTTGGGGGAAATTACACAAGTGTACTGAGGCCCTTGGTTTAGAAATCTGTGAAACAGCTTCTTGTTGACTTTAAGTAAATTTCAGGTGATCTTTCAAGATCTAGAAACTCAGATCATGCTTATTCTTATTTTGAAATGGAGTTCTCATTTCCCTTAGTATGTATACTTAATCCAGTGTACACCGAGAGGGCTTTCTCTAAATAGCCTGTGAGTAAATGACCATGATAAAGTTAAACACTGAACATATATGAACATGATCTGCATTCAGGTGAGGATACATTAACTGGTTTCAGCACAACCATCGAAACTTCACAAGTTAAAGTGACACATTTAGTTATGTACATAATCATAGGCTTTTAGATTATAAGGAGCCCAACAGGTCACCTAGTCCAGCCCCCTTTAACTTACAGATGAGGAAACAGGATTAGAAAGGCAACTGCTGCCCATGGGAGCACCATAGTCAAGGATGTGGTCCAGGCTGGGGTCAATGTCTCCTGTCTCCAAGGCCAGTATTTCCCCCGTGATCCACTGTAATTACAAGCCTTCGCAATAATAGGAATGAAACTAAGTCATTATATAAATTATAAATTACTATAAATCATGTGACTTTAATACAACTAAAAGTGTTCAGTATTTAGGAAGACAGACGCTGTGACACAAAATATTTACTGAACTTCCTGTGTGATAACAGTCCTTCATTTAGTCTTTACAAAATCCCAAAGATACACTTTACTATTCACAGCTTAAAGATGAAATAATTGAGACTCAAAAGCCTCAATAGCAGAAGTCCATCTAAAAACTCTGATCCATTACCCAGGTAGACAGCTCTGTCGTGTTCCTGTAGGTAACCTCTTCACCACTACCAGTACCCACAAGAGAGACAGGGTATGTTTGGCCTAGAGCAAGATGGTCATTTCTCTAATACTATGTAAATTGCCATCTGCAGAGATCTATACCAGAATCTCTGATGGAGGTGTGTGGGCACATGTTTGTGAAGGAGAGAGGAGTAACCCCTCAGGAGTCAGTGACTCAGTGACACCAATGTTACTTATGTAAGTTTCTAAAAAGGCGTTTCCACACTATTGTGGAAAAATGCACACCTGACATTCATTTGGTGTCCTCTTCTTCTGCACGTTCCTCCCCCATCAATATCATTTCCACAAGGTACTGCATTTATGTGTATCAGTCCTGTTTCCAAAGCCTCCTTGTTGCCCGTTGGATAGGTCGCTTAAGAACTCATAGAACAAAGAGTTATAAAGGTATATGGATATCGCCAAGTCTCTTTCCACGTTTTAATTGTGCAGAAACTGATTTTCAGACAGGTAATACAGCCAGTCAGAGACAAAACTGGGACTTAGGGCAAAGTTCTGACTCAAGTCTAATACTCTTCTCTCTATACAACATGCTTGATTATATGATTGGCCAAAAAAACAAGTGTCTGTCACGTATTTGGCCAAATATATTAATTATTTCAAGCCAATACCGTGTTACATTTTTAATAACAAGGTGAAAACAAAATTGGTAATTAAGAGATAGCGTCATAGGGTAGTAGAAAGACAATACAAGCCTCATAGCTAGATAGATCTAAATTTAATTCACGCTCCCTAATTTACTAGCTGTGTTGCCCTGGGCAAGTTGCTCAACTTTCCTGAAGTTGTAACTACCTGAGAATACTAAGAACTACATGCAGTGGGATATTTATAAAACATCTGACACATAGTAGATGCTCAATATATATTGGTTCCCATTAATTCTAACCCACCACAAAAGAGCTGTGCCACTCTTAGCAAATTCCTTTAGCCCTCTGGGTCTTACTTTCCTCCACTGTACAATGAGAAGAGGAAAGAAACCAAATGAATTCCAAAATCCCTTACGGCTCATCAAGTAAGAATTCCCAAAGGTTCCTTTACCTTAATTTAAATTCAACAAACACTTAGGTACCTTATATTCATCCTAGGCACTAAACAGTTCCAACCACCACCAGGAATATGTCTATGAGTTCATTAGAATGGGCTCAAACTCCATAGTACTTTAAGTTCCACACAGAAAAATTAGTATACAAAAGCAAAGGACTTAACTTTGAAGAAAACTCTGCAAGGACATCACAAACCTAAGATGATAAATAAAAATAATTTAGAGTATACCTTAAATTGTTAGTCTCTCTTTTTTTTTTTGCTGGGATAGAAGATGAGAACTTAAGTGTTTATACTATAGGTCTATAACAAGACTCAGGAGCCATTTAGGTAAAACACTAATGCCATTTTGGGGGGGAAAAAAAAGAGCAATAAACTTCTCTTCACATGTGAGTCTTACACTAGGCCTTAAAATGTAAGAAACCTGTGTCATTCTGAAGCAGAGGGGAATAAAATTTATTCTGAGAGGTGTTTTACAGTGATAAGCATTAATATAAGAAGGTAGTTGACCATGTTTTCCACATTACTTTTGAATTTCATATTTCAGATTTGAATTCTCTAAAAATAAAATATAATTTAAATCTTGAACCTTGTAAGTAAGACCTGGCGAAATATTAGCTGAAATAGTAACTGAAGTTAAATGAAAGTCTTAACTACAAAGTTTATCCTCCTCTTCTCTTCCATGAGGAAATCATTAGCAAATTTTTTTTATTACAGATAAGGCTTTTTGCAAATAACACTCTATAGATTCAAAATAGATTTAAAATCATGATTAGAGCCTAGTCATGGTTTCTCAGAAATTCATTTGAGGTTTACCTGTTACCATACCTGTACAATATTATTCACTTACGTTATAAAAGTTTAGAATACACATCTTAGGTGATAAAACATCAACAACATCAAAAACATTTGCCTTTTATGAGTATGAAGAGACAGAAAAGGCCCGTTGAAATTTATATATATATATGGCATAGTGTGAACCAGAGGCAGAAGGCCTGGATCCTATTTCTGCTGTTGTTAAAAGCTCGATATGTGATTCTTGGACAAGTCACTTCACCTTTCTTATCTGTTTCTTTATGAAACAGGAAGAACCATCTGATCTAAGATTTCTTCCAGTTCCTATAATTAACATCTGTGCGAATCCTCAATACAGTACTTGAGGAGCATGGGACATGGGGCAAAAGTACTCACAGGAGAGCACTTATTCTGCTCTTCATGCGTGCTGCTAGGAGGAGCCAGATTCTGTAGAGAGCCACACACTAAATGGCCTGGCTTCGTGCCTTGGCTAAAGAACACCATCGATGACTAGGAAGGCACTTAAAGAGACTCAGCCAGAGGAAACAATCTATTTTCTGAACATAGTCCAGAAATTAGATAGGGTCGTGTGAGCCTACACAACATGACCCCTGGTGTCTCAGCCTTTTATCTTGGCCTGCGGAAGGCCTGAGTTCATGTAGGTGACCTGTGGTTTCTGAGCCTTATGAGAAATACTTCTGAAAATGAATGGTTCTCATCCCCAGTCTCACATCTGACCCTTGAAAATACATATATTTTTATGCAGCAGCTGCAATACATGCAGCACTCATAGGACACCTTCATGAGACAGAGTTTAGCATAGTGGTTAAAAGTGTGAGTCGAGCTCAAATCCCGACTCTGCTGCTTAACTGCTGCGTGATCTTAGGAAAGAAGCTTAATCTCTCTGTGCTTCAGGTTCCTTTTCTGTAAAACGGGGAAACTAATAAAACCTAACTCAGGTTTGTCGTGAGGCTTAATCAAGATAATACATGCAAAGCAGTTAGCACAGAGCCTAACATAAAGTATCAATACACGTTAGTAAGCTGGATGAATGGATAGATCAATCGATCGATTGATCAACTGATCTTTCAGTCCTGGGCCCTGGGACTCCCTGAAAAGGCTTATGCGAAGGCCAAAAGCAATTTTCTAGCAGTGAATGGCATCTGCAGATCTTTTCTGAGCAAATAATATAGCAAAGACTCAAAGCTGGGCTCAGCTTTTACTAATAGGATCCTACAGAAGTCAGGAGGAAGTAAGATTATCCTTAAAGTAGGAAAGAGTTACGCTGGTTTAAGACAAGATCCTTTAAAGAGATAGACACACACAAAAAACATTTAATATGGTCATACAGAATTAGAGAAAGGAGGTTACTTTTCATTTATACCTTCTCAAGTGTTGCCAGCATTAAAAGCCACAGAGTTTTATAACTGGATGGCTCCCTAGAGACCATCTAGTTCAACTCCCTTACTTGATAGGTAAGTTGTTGAGGCCCAGAGAGATTAAGCAACTTTCTCGAGGTCATTCAGCAGTAAATAACAGTGCCAAGACAAATAAGCTTTCTGACTCCTCCCATTTGCCCACCCAGTACTCCCCCTGGTAACTTTCACCAGGTCATCATCCTGTCCTTGTTGTACCAAAAGGGCATTAAAACACACACAGGTTTCTCACTTTTGCCCAGTTTCCCAAAAAGTACAGAAGCAACCTCAACCCCCAAGACCTTCTTCCCATTGGGAATTGGGGAGGATACCAGTCAATCTGTGGCCTTCTCCCAGGCCTTCTTTGGAGTTTCCACTCTTTCCTTTCTGTTCCTCATGTTCACTCAACAGGGCTACTTCTAAAAGTCCCTCACCTCAAAAATCAGGCACGTCCCAGGGCACAAGTTACCACCTGCTAATCTGCAAATTCTCATCTTCCCACAAATGCTACACCTTGAGGCAGGAAATACAGAACTATTACTAAATTTTCTCTGAGCTCCCTGAGTGCATTCAGTGAGAACTGATCCCTCCCTCCCTAGGATAACTCAACCAGGTTCATTTATAAAGTGTGTGTATGTGAAGGGCCAGAGAACCCTTAGGTGTGCCTAACACAGAAAACAGGAGAAAGAGGGGACCAAGGAATGGGAGATGGGTTGAGGGAAGGAGGGAGACAAGTAGAAGGAGCGCACCTGTCAAACTGCAAAGTATGGATCCTAGAGACAGCTGTGCTGCTGGGACTGACTCACTGCTGAAGGGACAGAACTGCCCAGGGGATTGCAGCGTTTTCATTAGGCGCTCTGGTAACTGACTAACAACAGACTGGCGCCTCAAACTACACACGTAGGAGGAAGTAGGTAGAGGCTATCCCGAAGTAGCGGGAATAACGAACTCTTTTCTTCCCACTCCCTTTCCTACTCTTGTGAGTTGGCACGCCACTCTGTGCCTGGCTGGCATGCCCTGAGCTTGCCAGGGTGCAGTGCATCACCCCTGACCGGGAACTCCCCTCCCTGCTCTCCCGAGGGCTAGAGAGAAACATAGGGCATCTCTCAGCTCTACCAAGAGCTCCCGTCCCTTGCCCCTTGCAGGGGAACTGATTTGAGAGAAGAGCTTTTGCTGAGTGTCTGAAGCTGACAAATGCGGGGCACTTCTTGTCCCTAAGCACTTGCGCCTGCGTGGGGTGTCCCTCAGCCTGGGTCTCTGCTTTGAAGGTGGGAGGCCTAAATGTCACAGCCACAGTGTTCCTTCCCCACACGCGCACCTACCCATGAACCCGGAAGGAAGGCTTTGCTTTGATCTTTTTTCCCTCCCTACCTGAATTCCGGGACCAGGTTAGGCTGCAACCCGTAGAAAGCAGCGGAGAGAGTGACCAACCACCCGGGCTTGTAACTGCCGTTCTCGCACTCCAGATAAGGCGGAGACCACTTGACGTGGCTCTTGTCCCCGCTAAGACCGTCCCTGCGCCGCCAGCTGTGGCCCAGGCCCCGGGGCCCCTGATTGGAGCCGCGGCGGTGCAAGTGAGTCCTCCACTTGCGCCGGAGGCCGCGGAACCACTCGGTCTCCAGCGTGGCGTTGGCCAGGTGGTGTGCTGAGGAGGACAGGTCCTGGAGCAGGATGCGACTCTCCTCGCGCGTGGCCTGGAGGAAGACCTGCGGGGCTGGGGCGGACAGCGACTCGGTGCTGAAGGTGATGGCCGCCCGGGAGATGCTGGGCTCACCCTCCAGGAGGCTCCGCACCAGTGCCCGGTACCACTCCAGGTCGTCCTGCGAGTTCTGCTCCCGCGACTTATTGCTCTGCAGCATCATGTTGAGGAAGTTGGTGGCGTGTGTCAGCGTGTCCAGCGCCCCGTGCAAGGAGGAATGGGAGCTGGCTAGGGCAGGCGACTTCCCCGGCAGGCCCGCCAACTCGTAGCGGCTGGAGCAGTTGGCTCGCTTCAGCTGGTGGGAGTCCCCGGTGTAGAGGTAAGAGGCCACGTCCATGGGCACCTCCTCGGCGATTTTCTGCGCCAAGATGGTGCCGTCGGTGGAGCGGCTCCAGGGAGCCGAGGGGTCCGAGGCAGAGGCTCGAGCCGGCTGCTGGGCGTGCTGCTTCGCCCTCAGGGCCTTCTCTGGAGAGGAATCCGTCCGACTTGGAGGGTCGCGGCTGGCGCCGGCAGCTCCCAATCCCAGGTGAACGAGCAGGAGGCAGCAGAGTAAGGGGTTAGCCATGGCTCCCATCTGCCTCGCAGCAAGGAGAGGAGGTAACGGAGGGAGTCACTTTTTAAATTTTGGTCGTCAATCTATCAGCACTAAGACTTTTTCTAGGAGTCTTCCCCCTTTTCAGCTGGCACCCAGTCCAAAAGGACTTTAAAGTAGGGATGTTCTGAAATACGCGCGGCTGACTGAGCTACCGTCGCAGGAGATCAGATCACCTGTGGCAACGCCGGCTGCTCCTGCTCCACCATGGGTCTGCTCGGGATTGCGCACCTCGCAGCCTGGAGCCCGGCACCTTACATCCCCTCTCGCCGCCGGCAGCTATAGTTGGCCTGCTTACGTCTTTCTGCTTAGCAGCTTCCACCGCCGCTCTCATTGAGGTGTGTTCAGGAGCTGCTGCTGCTGCTGCTGCTGCTGCTGCTGCCGCCGCCGCGGCCGCCAAGGACACTGCTCCATCGTCTCGCCCGTGGCAGGTCGTTCCCGCCTCCCGGCTCAGGCTCCTCCTCGTCCGCTTCGCCCCGAGGCGCGGAGCGCGCGCGCCCAGACCCGCACCGCGAGCGTAGCAGCTAGGGTTTCTTTTAAGGCGTTTGTCTTTCCGGAACCACGAGGGCTAGGCAGCTGGTTAATTGGAGTCTTTAAGTTTGGCCACAAACCACACTCCTGCCTCTCCCTGCTCTCGGGAGGAAAGCCGGTTTAAAGAGGCGGCTTGGCCGCAACCAAACCCTGGTAGGGCGGCTTCAAGTCGTCTTGTGCCCTGTTTGGCCGGCTCCTCTGTCAATCAGCCGACTGCCGTTTGTTGGGCTGGTGCGGGAGCTGTCCAGTGCTGAACCCGAGGCGCAGGAGGAGGCGGTGGCGCGGAATGCAGCTTCGCTGAGTCCTTTCACCCGCTCGCGTTCCCTGATGACTCGGGAACCTGAGGGGGTGAGAGGTGGGGTGGGCGGAGTGAAGGGAGAAGCAGACTTGTGGTGGCTCAGAGCGAAGGAAACTTGGATGTACCGAGGAGGAGGGTGTTGGCATCTTGCATGCTTAGTTAAATCAGCCTTTCCTTTTGCCTGGTAAAGAGGGAGAAAGTAGTTTTCATTTGTGGCTTAAATCGGAGGGAAGGGACGTAGGATGGAGACGTGTCCTCCCGAGCATCTGCTCATTTTGGGCAAATTATCAAATCTTCTTCCTTGTTGTCGGTTAAAGAAATGATTAAACCCTACTTGCCGAGGTCTTCGCTATAAGGGAGTAATGGAGACATCTACCGGCTGAACTTTAAGGGGAAAATGCCATATTAAAGGAGCCTCTCTGCTTGAAAGGGATGAAGGGGAACCTGTGGAAGTGTAAGCAAGTGAATATGTGGAAGGGAGAGAATATGTGCCGGGGCAGGACTCGGACTGTGAGAGAATGAGAATGAGTCTGTTGGGCGGGAAGGGAAGCCATTCTGACTGGGAGTTCCTAGAATTAATGGATGTAAGAACTAAGACATCTGGTTAACTATAGGTTGGGATGTCCCAGCAGAAGAAAGAAGACCTGAATAAGTATGCCAAGACCCCCCAGAATGATTGGAAAATCCCCTAACACAGTCTAATGGTTTTATTTGAAGCTTTAATAGGGTCTTCTGACATTTTCATTCTGAAAATACTAATTAGTACTTTGGATAGGTATGGTTTTATGCACCTCCACCTTCCATATGCACCTCCACTTTCAAATTCCCCAAGAAAGACACAGGATAGAAAGTCTCAAATTCACTTCGATTCCCAACTTAAAAAAAAAAAAAAGTTACCTGTGGCATTCTAAGGTAGCACTGCTTAGATTTGCTTTATCCTTTCATTTTATTCTTCCTGTTGAGAAAATACCTAAGCACAAAAATTTAAGCTCCAAAGAGCAAAAGTTTGTCTGCATTGGTCACTGTAGCATCTTGAGCACCTAGAACACACAGATGCCTGGCACATAGTTGGTTCCCACTAAATATTTGCTAAACTAATGAATGAACCAGAAGATAATGATGATGAAGCTAATTATTTAGGAATCCATCTCCTTACCTAAGAAGAGAAGTCTGCCTGATGTGTCAGTGGTGAGGGCTTTTGGAATAAGACATAGCAACCAGTTTTCCAAACTGCAGTGTATGGTCTCCAAGGGAGTTTTTATAGCTTTGCAAAGAATGGTTATTAGATTTGTGTTTATTTACAAGTAGAGTTCATGTTCATATCTGACTTGTTTAAATTTTGCTTTGCAGTGTATACGCTTTTGCCAAATAAAGGTCATCCCAGTTTAATCCTCTACTATAGCACACGTGGCAATAATAGGAGTTTCTGTTTGTTTAATTTATCAGAGTATACAATATGATTTTCTATTTAGTTGTCTAAAGACTGGTGTAATTTCATCATTAATTGATTTTTTTAAAGAAAACCTGTATAACTAATTAACAATCCTTTAAAATTTTCTAGTATTGCATTTTAAAAGGAAGATATAATTTTATTAGTCAGTCCTTCTATAAGTAATTCAATGACTTAGCATAATTGAAAGATCTGGGTTCTGGTCCTATCATTATTTTAAGCAAGATATATGGACACTAACAATATATTTGAAGTTTCTGTGTCTCGGGATGCAAACTGTATGTGGGCCTCGTGATTTGACACTGAGGGAGTACTGAAATGACACCTGAGCCACTCTCCTGGAGTGCCAGTTCTTCCCCTAGTGCACAGCTAACAAGAATGGAGCAGGCTATGAGAGGCTCTTGCAATTTGGGCATTCCCTTCAGGGGATCACCTTCAGTCCACACTGCCAAACAACAGAGGTGAACTAGTTAGGTCTAGAACAACACTGCCCAATAGAAATATAATGTGAGTCACAAATGTGATCCACATATATAATCTCAAATGTTCCAGTAGCACTTTTTAAGAGTAAAAAGAAAAAAAGTGAAATTAAATGTAATAATATATTTTATTTAGCCCAATAGACCCAAAATGTTATTCAATAAGTAAACAGTATGACAGGTATTACTGAGATATTCTACATTTTTATACTAAATCCTCAGAATCCAATGTGTATTTTACACTCACAGCATATGGAACTTCATACTAGCTACATTTCAAGTGCTCAATAACCCCCTGTGACCAGAGGCTACCATAGAATACAAGCTCTGGAAGATAGTACATCGTGGTCTAGAATGATCTAGAAAACCTAGGTTTACTCACGATAAGGTACCATGGTCCAAATGGTCTAGGAGGCCTGTCCATTTAATAGATCTGGAGTCAAGGAAACTAACTGAGTAGATAGACAACCCTACGTCTATGTCAGTGTCTGTCACTGAAGGAGATCATCCAAAAGAAGTTATCATAGGGGACCAAGATATAACACATACTCATACCCCTCTAAGCAGACTACAAAATTCCACAGCAACTCACAGACATATTCATTCAACAAATGTTGGCTTAGCCTCTGCTGTGTATCAGGCATCATGCTTAGTACTCGGGCAGACACCTGCATGATGGACACATGGACCTCACAGTCAAGTGTATAGAGAGAGAAACAATAAAAAAGCAAACAAATAAATTTTAAAATTACATATTGTGATCAGTGCCATGAAGAAATAAACGCTGTAAAGTTACAAAGAGTGCATGGTATGGGGGCAGGGAGATTCTTATAGAGAGAGAGAAAGAAAAGGAAGACTTCTATGAGGAGGTAACAGTTGAGCTAAGATGTAAAAATGAGGAGTAGTTAACTAGGTAGTAAGTAGTAGTGAACTAGCTAAGGGTAAGATGAAAAGAAACTTAGCAGGAAAGAGAAATGGGAAAAGATGACTGCATTAAGATGAAGTTCATATATAATATAAAAAATACAAACAATTGAGACAAAAAGAAAATCATTTTATAGGATAATCAAGTGATCCTGGCATGAATAGCACCTCTGTCCCACCAATTACACGAGCGTGATTTGTAGAGGAGATAAATATCCCTGTGTAGCCTCAAGTTAAGAGCTAAGTTATCTAAATGCATATTAATACTGTGTGGGAGCTTGACTGTAATAGGTCAGTGTATACAAGACCTGTAGGCCCTGTGTGACAAGGCCCAAAGCGTTTTCATCACAGCCTGAAAAGTCAATCTAACTGCTTTAGAACAGTCAAATTTGCACTGATGAAAAAGCATTATGCAGTGGAGCTTTGAGTTATTAGTTGTCAGTATATTATTGATTTATCATTACTGTAAAAAGGAAGATGTGATATTAGCATATCTTTAAGTAAAAGGAATTAAAGGAGGTTAAAAAAAACTGCTGAGACCAGATTTTATGTGAGCAGTATAGGTAAAGTTGTTTCTAAAATTTAAGTGCTCCTTTAAATCATTTAAATCAGCAAGGATTAGGACAGTGGGATATGGCGAAAGGACACTGGATTGGCAGTTGGGAGACCAAGCTCTGATTTCCACACTGCTGATGTCTAGTCATGTGACTTTTGACAGTTTCCTCAACCTCTCTGAGCCCTTTTAGTTCATCTTTAACATAAGAGTGATGTATTAGGGACTTCCCTGGTGGTGCAGTGGTTAAGAATCCACCTGCCAGGGCTTCCCTGGTGGCACAGTGGTTGAGAGTCCACCTGCCGATGCAGGGGACACAGGTTCGTGCCCCGGTCTGGGAAGATCCCACATGCTGCCGAGCAGCTAGGCCCGTGAGCCATGGCCACTGAGCCTGCGCGTCCGGAGCCTGTGCTCCGCAACGGAAGAGGCCACAACAGTGAGAGGCCCGCATACCGCAAAAAAAAAAAAAGAATCCACCTGCCAGCGTAGGGCCCATGGGTTCGAGCCCTGGTCCAGGAAGATCCCACCTGCTGCGGAGCAACTAAGCCCGTGCGCTACAACTACTGAGCCTGCGCTCTAGAGCCCACGAGGCACAACTACTGAAGCCTGTGCGCCTACAGCCCATGCTCCGCAACAAGAGAAGCCACCGCAAGGAGAAGCCCACACACCGCAACGAAGAGTAGCCCCCACTGTCCGCAACTAGAGAAAGCCCAGGCACAGCAACGAAGACCCAGCGCAGCCAAAAAAATTTAATTAATTTTTAAGAATACTTAACTTAAAAAAAAAAATAGTGATGTATTAGATACAGCCACAACTGAAACAGTTTTAGCTGAGTGATGGATAATGGTCCAGGTATATTTTTCGGAACTCATCATTTTTGATAGTTCTAGATTTATAATGTAAATGTTATTTTTAGGTTAAATAATGCTAGGTCTCAGTAAACAAAGTGGCACAACCCGAATCAAATTCTTGATAAAGCAAATAAAGCCACAAAGAAGCAGCATAATCTGTCAATATAACACAAATTCAGAAATCCAGTTCTTATTCGTGGTCTTACTGAGATTCTGGATTTCCCTGAGCTTATGCTACCCCCTGTGCCTCACGTTCCCATTTGCAAAATGAAGATCATAGTCTTTGTTATCCAAGGGTGGTGGTTTTGAAATTTCTGGGTGAAGAAGAGTCACTAGAGAATTCTGATCACTGCTGTAGGTCTGGGGGGAAGTTAAGAATCTGCATTTTAATAAGCACCACAGGTGGTTTTGATGCAAATAAGCCATGGAACACATGCTGAGAAATGCTGCTTTGAGCCATGGAAAATAACTCTAAGATAATAGGGGAGAAGCTCTCCTGGTAAACAAAAAGCTGTGCTGTAAATTGTGAAATGTACCCTGTGGGGGGAAAAAATGAAAATAACACCTATAAAGAGATTATCATCATCACCTAATCATTTATATAGCACTTACAGTGGCCAGGCATTGCTCTAAGGATTTTACACACTTTAGCTCATTTAGTCTCCATTACCACACTGTGAGTTTGGTACAGCTACCATTTTACAGATGGGAAACAAACAAACAAATGAATTGCCCTAAGTACTACAGCTATCTGGCTCCAGATGTCATACCCTTAATCACTACACCAGTGGTTCTCAAATGTTGATACACACTAGATATACCTGGAGAACTTTTGTCAAAGCACAAATTAGTGGCCTTAGCCCCAAAACTGCTGACTTGGTAGGTCTAGAATAAGGCCTGAGAATTTGCATTCCTAACAAATTCCCCTGTGATGTTAAAACTGCTGGTCCAGGGAACACACTTTGAGAACCACTGCTCTGAGATGTGCTTTTCATCATTATAACCCCTGACTTTTTGGTAACACTTTTCCATCCATTTAATGTGGAAAGAGGAGAAAGTCAAATTAAGGGATGAAAATATGCCTGAAATCTAGCAAGAAAAAAAAACTATTTCTAACTGAGAAAGCTTACTCAAGATGTTTATGTTTTTTACTTAGCAGTTTATTCTCATCTGCCTCCAGTTTACCCTTAAAACTCTTACTCCCTGTCAGCATCGCTTCTAACAACACTCCTGCTCTTTCCAGAGTCGTCTCCTCTGTTTTTCACTGTGAAGTCATGACTTGGGCTGTTCTTGCATTCCCAGTGAAGTGCAAACGCAGTATCATCTATAGAGTCACTAGGGCTTTGACCCAAATTGCTAGTTTCCCTAATCCCCTTACCCCCATGCACACAAAATGGTTCTGTAAACTAAAGACACTTGAAGAACTTCCTGATCACAAGGGAAGAAAACGCCAGGAAATGGCACTTATGTTAGGAGAATCCTGAATGTGCTGAGGCGAAGTATGTCTCCAGACAACGTCCCATGACACTGACCTGACATTCAGCAGTGCAGGAAAGGACCAATACGACCTTCACAAAAAAATTACACCAAATTAATTATTCAAAGCTCAACTCCATTCAATGCAAGGATCGTCTCTTTTTCTTATTAAGAAATAAGAACAACCAAAAAATTTGAAACAAAGTTTACCGAAATATGGACTTTGTGGATAGCAAAAGATGGGAAATGGATTATTTTGTCTCTGCTCGATTTTGCCTGCTTCCCTTGCTGGAGGGAAGCCCCTCACACCATGTGTACCCATATGTTGTTATAATTCATGATATAGCTTTCATCAGCATAGTACCTTGGGCATAATGGGGGTTTACTTCATGATCAGTTTAGGACTCGTCTCTCCATCCGAACACAGGAGCTTCTGCAAGTTGAGATCTTCAAGTGCCCAGGATCATGCACACATAGGATACACTAACTAATGACAGTTCCTCATTGATGAAGAGCAGAAACTTGTAAATCCAAACAAACTTATAAAGAACAAGTTTAGAGTAGTAAGCTGCTTATAAACTTTTTGCTGTTATTTTAAAAAGCTTGAAGGAAATTAATCCAGTAACGTTGATATTGTTGAAATTGCAGACATCATCTTAACATCAGGATTGTATGGAAAAGGAAAACAAAGAAACATAACATGGAAATATATGCCAACAAAATGTGAAAGAAGACAATCACTGCACATGTTTCAGGAATAGCCGCAGGCTAAGAAAATGACAAACCTAAATATGAATCCAGGTACAAAACAGTTCTGCAAATCTATCGTTTTATTTTAACAGTAATATTATGTATGCCTACTTAAAAAAAAAAAAAAGTTTCCTCCAGACCTCTGCTGCTATCCCTAAAGAAAAAAAAAAAAAAGGAGGCAAAGAAATTTACTTTAAGATTTCCTATCTAATCTGTGGTCAGTTGGTCTCTCCTCCTCTTCCTCCTCTTTCTCCTCCTCTTACAGACAGTAAGTGCTCAATGACAGATTAGCTGTAAGTCTGGGTTGTCCCCAGGGAAAGGGAAGAGAGAACGTCCATACCTGTGAGACAGTTATTGACGTTTACTTAGAAGTGTCTTCTTTTGATTGCTTTCGGTACTAGCATTTAAGTAGGTCTGAGGCAGAAGCCTGAGTCCTGTGGCATATATAAATCATTTCCACTTGTCCTTTTGATTTACCCTTGGGAATCAATAGTTTCAGGGAAAATTTTGCCTGGTCTTTACCAACAACTCCCTATTCAAACACAGGAGAATTTTAGAGAAGTTTTGGCACAGGAAGCTTTCAGTTCCTTTTGTTCACTGTGTCAGTGAATGTTCTTGGGTGATGGGGCTGGCTTCCAGTCTATATGGCCATCACTTATCACAGTGTGTGCGGAGGGATGGGTTCTTCATGAGCATAGAAAAAGCAGACTAGGGAACAAAGGCTAAAAAGAGAAACAGTTTTCAAGAATCTGCAGTATCATGAAGACCGAATGTGACGAAAAGTAGCTATCTCAATTGTTCGTTTTTATATCCCAAATCAGATATTTTAGAGTAAAAAATTAAAATGTAACTAAAAGTGAAGAAAGAAGTAAGAGGGACTTCCCTGGTGGCACCACGGTTAAGAATCCACCTGCCAATGCAGGGGACACAGGTTTGACCCCTGGTCCGGGAAGATCCCACATGCCGCAGAGCAACTAAGCCCGTGCGCCACAACTACTGAGCCTGCACTCTAGAGCCTGTGAGCCACAACTACTGAGCCCACGAGCCATAACTACCGAAGCTCGCGCACCTAGAGCCCATGCTCCGCAACAAGAGAAGCCACCACAATGAGAAGCCTGCACACCGCAACAAAGAGTAGCCCCCGCTCACCGCAACTAGAGAAAGCCTGCGTGCAGCAACGAAGACCCAACACAGCCAAATAAATAAATAAATTTATAAAGAAAAGTAAAAGAAAGAAAGAAGAAAGCAATAAGAAGGCTTTTCTGAATGTCAGGGTTGTTTTTAATTGAAATGGATTAGCCAAGAGCAGAAGAGAATATCTTTCCTTGAAGAATAATTTGTGATCTCCAGTAGAAACTATATCCATGTATCAGAAATGAGCTATATTTAATTCTGCCTGGATAGACAAATGAACCAAATGGTCATTGGAATCTATTCTTCTCCTACAGTCCTATAATAGACTGAGGAATATATCCTGTTATGTCCCTACAAACAAGAAAACTAGTGCAGGCATATTTAACCCAAGTACTTCTTTTAGGCATCAAAATCCAATCTCTTTGTGCTACCACTCCTCTCACACTGCATTACTCAACCTGGCATTCAAGGCCATTTACTAACTTTTTTTGCCCATCCCACTAGTCCTCCACTACATTTTGGAGATACTCCATTCTAACAAAGCTATGCTGTTTACACTCTTCCTTTATAAGTAATTTGCACACTCCCATCCTATGTCTGCCTTTGTAGAAGTTAATTCTGTGTATTGAGAAAACTTCCACAAATACGCTTCCTCTCCTTTAAGACCTTTAAGAACTGCCAACACTTTGAATAGACATTTCTCCAAAGAAGATATACGATTGGCTAATAAGCGCATGAAAAGATACTCAACATCATTAGCCTTTAGGGAAATGAAAATCAAAACCACAAGATACCATTACGTACCCACTAGAAGGGCTATAATAAACAAGACAGATGATAACAAATGCTGGTGAGGATGTGGAAAAACAGGAGCCTTCATATACTTCTGGTGGGAGTGTAAAGTGGCACAGTCACTTTGGAAAACAGATTAGCAGTTTCTCAAAAGAGCTGAACATAAACTATCGTGTGACCCAACGACTCTACTCCTGGGCATTTGCCCAAGAGAAATGAAAGCAGTATGTCCACACAAAGACACACACATGAATGTTCACGGCAGCTTTACTCACAGTAGCCGGAGTCCAGAAACCACGGACAAGGCCCATCAACTGGGGAATGGATAGACACAGTGTGGTACAGCCGTATGGCAGAATCCTAGTCAGCCATAGCAATGAACAAATTGCCCGCACATGCCGTGTCACGGATAAAGCTCAGAAACGTTATGCTAAGTGAGAGAAGCCGGACCCAGAGACCACACGTTGTATTGAGATGCGATGTCCAGAAAAGGTAAATGTATGGAGACAACAGGTGGACTAGTGGTTGCTTGGGGCTGGAAATGGGAATGAGAATCAACTGTAGGAAAAAAAAAAAAAAAGAATCACCTATAAATGGGCACAAGGGAATCTTACTGAGGGGGATGAAAATGTTCTAAAACTGATGATGGTAGCTGTACCACTCAGTAAAGTTATTTCCAGTAAAGTTATTTAAAATCATTTGAGTTTTACACTAGAAACTGGTGATATGTAAAATGTACCTAATAAAGTTTGTTAAAAAAAAAAAAAAAAGAACTACCAACTCTAGGTATTCTCCAAGATTGACTTGATTTTCTAGAATCAGCCTGATTCTAGCTAGAATCATCTTAGTTCTTAGAACCGATTCTGTATGATAATGGTTTACCTATGCTGATTTAATGCTATCTGTGAACATCTAGGTGAACAACCGAAGAAGTTTTGGGTAGCATTCTCATCTACATTATTTATTATTTTATTTTATTTAACAAATACCTATTGGGGGGTCCACTATGTGCCAGACACCATTCTATATAAAAGTGATGCTGCAGGAAACAAGTCAAGTTTCTGCCATTGTGGCACTTACATTCAGATGTAATATGTCCTGTGAGGAAAAATAAAGTGGGATAAGAAGATATATCAAGATTGGAGGTCAGGGAAAGCACCTCTGGTTAAGTGGCATTGAGTAGGAGAGTGAACGGTGTGAAAGACCGATACATGGGAAGACTCAGGAGAACAACTTTCCCAGCAGAAGATAATGATCATAAAACCCCTGAGAGAGTATCAAGCCTGGTCTGTCCCAGGAACAGCAAAAATTTCTGTGTGGATAGAGGTCAAGGAAAGGTGGATGGAGAGAGAAGGCAACAATCAAATCACATAGAGCTTTTTGCACTGGGGCAGTGAGTTTTGGTTTTATTACAAGGGCAATTGAAAGTCATGGGAGGGTTTTGACAGGAGTAACAAAATCATGGGGGCTGCTATAGAGACTGACTGAGGAGGGCAAGAATAGAAGCAGAGAGACCAGTTAGGAAGCTGTTGCATTAGTCAAAGTGAGAGACAAGGGTGGTTTAGACTAGAAGTGGATGGGGAAAGCAGGATGATAATGGTTGAGATGGTTGAAAATTGTTGAATTCAGGATTGTAATATTCCAAAGGTCGTGAATGTGGCTGCCCATTCATACCCTCTGAATTTCAGATGCAATTAAGGTTTTCCTAGAGTAAGAATAATATTAATATATAAAATAATGTGTGCCAACTTCATTTGGGAGTAGAATCCTAATTTTAGAATAAAACTTAATTCTATTCCTTAGAAAAATCACTGTTCCTATGTATCAGTTTAAAGTACTTATATCCCAACTGAAAAATGAGCACAAGACATGAACAGAAATTTCAAAACAGAAGAAACACATATGGCCAGTAAACACATAAAGCAAATGTTCAACCTCATTAGTGAGCGTGGAAATGCAAATCAAAACACGAGACATATGAGTTGTATCTATATGATTGGCAAAAATTAAAAAGTCCAATAATGCCAAGTTGTTGGCACTGGTTGTGGGAAGGATGGAGGAGATGTGGATTCACAAAATCTCTTATGCCCTGCTGGTAGAAATGTAAATTAGTATGATCGTTTTAGAAAATAATTTTGGATTATCTAGTAATGCCAAACATTCACCTACTCTATGGTCTAGCACTTTCACTCTTGATATATACACATAAGAAACTCTGTCCCATGTATACCCTATAATATATACAAGAATGTTAATAACATCACTGTTTAAACAGCACAAACCTGGAAATCCTGAATGCCTGTCCACAGGAGAACAGATGAATGAACTGTGTTATCCTCACACAGATGAAAATAAAAACAAGGAAATTATGAACACAGGATTCAGGGAGATGGCTGACCTCCTTGGGTTGGGGGGAGGTATGAGCATGGGATAGGGTACCCCTCACCCTTTACAATTCATTGGACTGACAAGTCTGGCAAAGAAATGGTGTAACTGTTCCAGTAGGTGCCAAGATATTACTCCTCCTCGGTAACACAGTCAGCTTTTCTGACTGACTTAGCCCAATGGCCAACAGTCTACTTGTGGCCAGTTTCGGTGCTCAGACAGGGCTCTGAGGGAGGTATCTGAGATCAGAAAGGGTTTTTAATGCCTGCCTTCAACTGTGCTGAGCCTCTGTCTTTGACGAAGTCCACTCTAGGAGAAATCTGATTTCACTTCCGGAGAGTCCAGCCCTTTCTTCTCTTCCATATCAGTCTCTCTACTTATGGAGTCTGTATCCAGAGCACTATTTCAAGACCTCCAATGTGTCTCCTCAAAGACTGCCTGACCCACCTTCCAGATGGAGCCAACATCATCCTCCATCTGATCCATAAATCATGAACAGAAGGCTGAGGAAATGAGAAGCTGCGCTCCCACTGGGAGGGGAGTGAAGCTTCCAGCATGGGGTGCACAGCATGATCACGGAGGCACAACACAGTTCTCCAGAAAGCCAGTTCTGATGAATGACAGAACAGCCGGTTCCAGATGAAACTATCCTGGATTTTCAAATACGAACAGTAACATTGAAATGAGATAAGACTTACCACCAACTTAGTTGGACATATTTAATTATATGTATTATGATTATTATGGCACCTGAAGACCAGATATAAATAGTAAGCCGTTCACATATTTTACCATCATAGCTATTTCTGGGATTCCCTCAGACAAAAGATGGGAGAGAGAAACGATAAAGTGTATGAGCTTCTCTCCTGCCGGAAGGGCACAGGGCACTGCTCCAGTCCTCCTTCTCTAAAAAGGATTGAAGGTGTCCCATAGCACCTGAAAGAAGAAAATAGCGAGATACCCCAGAGAGGCTGATTTCAGTGTTCATTTAAAAGTCAAAGGTAGGGCTTCCCTGGTGGCGCAGTGGTTGAGAGTCCGCCTGCCGATGCAGGGGACGCGGGTTCGTGCCCCAGTCCGGGAAGATCCCACATGCCGCGGAGCGGCTGGGCCCGTAAGCCATGGCCGCTGAGCCTGCGCGTCTGGAGCCTGTGCTCCGCAGCGGGAGAGGCCACAGCAGTGAGAGGCCCGCGTACCAAAAAAAAAAAAAACACCAGGACAGAGCTTCCTGCAAATTATGATGAAGTGGTTTTTGCCTGCAATTCACTGGCTTTGTGTTACAGTACCTATCGAAGAAGCTGGGTTTTCCCACCCTCGCACCCACTCCCTCCTAAGATGGGGGCAGGTTTGGGACAAGGAGCAGGAGAACACGGAGCCAAAGTGCTAATGGGTCGACTTCTGAAGCATGAAGAGTGAAGAGGATATAAAAATAATCTTGTCTCTGTATAATGTACCCACCTGAATTCCTCTTTTGGATTCTTTATCCTTATTTAAACCTGTCATTTGAGCAGCTGAAGTGAAAATATGGGCCCAGGATCTCCTTCTGAGTGAGAGAAGCATCTCTTCTCCAGCATCCTCACCATAAGAAATCAATGAAAACAGCCTCCAATCAAAGGTCAAGAGGTAATCAGAAGGCGGGGGGGGGGGGGGCGGGGAGGGGGTAGTGGTGAGTAGCAATGAGTAGCAGGTTGGCCTGGCTACACTGGATCTTTCTGAGATCTCAAGGTTATCTCTCTCATAAGCTATCTTTTCCTGGTTGGATTTGACTTTTGTGTTTTGTTTTCATTTTCGTTTTGTTTTCTTACCATAAGAGTGGTAAGGCATTAAAGGTTAGGCAGTGAGCCAGGAGAAAAACGGCCAAGAAAACAGCCTGGCTGCCTTCAGGCTAGGCTTCTAAGTCACAGAGAACAAAAGGGAGTCCACCCAACAGCTCGGGTCCAGCTGAACTCACCAGGATCAGAAGAACAGCATGCAAATTGGAGTCAAAGTTCTGTAGTCATAAACAATACATACGACTTGGGGGTGGTTTTCACGTCCACACAGAGCTCCCTGGGGAACCTCATTCATTTGGGTGGAGTTTGCAGGTCCTGGTCATGACCACATTCTCTGTGACCAACACTGACTGATGGTGGGAGGCGGGAGTGCTGCCCATGAGTAAGCAGGGTGAGTGGGTGCAGGCCCTGTGGGCCGAGCAGTCACTTACACACCTAGACAGAGCTTAATGTAAGACCCCAGAGGTCATGCTTGTAATATTTACATAAGTGACTTGATACTTAGAGCTCCATCATTGACTGCCCATGAATTATTGTGGTCTCTTCATTTACAATAGAGAAAAAATGGAAGCCACAAATACGTTCTTCCATAAATTAGCAGATAAACAGTGAGCGATGTATCCATGCTGTGAAATTGTATTCAGCAATCTAAATATTAAACTATTATACCATGAAACGACATGAGGGAATCCTAAATGCATATTGCTAATTAAAAAATCGGTCTGAAAACGTTCAGTTTCATCTATTTCACCTTTGGGAAAAGGCAAGTCTATATATGAACCAGTCAGATGAGCATTTATCAGGAATTTGGGAGAAGGATTTTCATAAGATAAACATGGACAATATTTAAGGATAGTGAAATTCTTCTCTATGAAATTGCAGTGGTGGAACCATTGCACTACGAATATGTCAAAATATATACAGTAATAGGAGAACCTTTTTAATATAAATATAAATTTCATTTAGAAGTTCAGAGACTGAAGGGTGGAACGATGCACACTGTATAGATGATACCTAATATAGTGAATCTATGAATTAACATGGCTGGAGAAGGAGGGAAAGTAGGTTTTGACTTTGGAAATGAGTGGAGTCTGAAGACTAAGTTCTAAGCCACTGCACGTAAGCACTAGAGCCTGGTGGATAACGGTATTTCCATCAGGAGTCAGGCCAAGCATTCAGTTACTACTGTGCATGTGGAATTGAACAATTAGTAGCTGGATGGAATCTGTGGAGAGAGGTTTCTTACTGTTGGATGGAAAGTAACAGAGAAGCAAGGAGGAAACTCTGGATTTAACCATGTGTTGTTGCACTAGGATTGGAGATGTAAGAATTGTCTCACATTTACCTTAACACAGGTCAGAAGGTGAGATACAGAGCTAGTTGCAGACGTCTGTGTGTATATGTGGGGTAGTGCACACAGATATATTTCCAAGGTCTTTTAGCTTATAGGGTCTAGAGCCAATGCTCCCAGTAGACAGGACACCAACATTAGTATCCTAATACCCAGTCTTCTGATTCCTGTTACTATTCTCCAGAAAAGGATCCGCAACTCAGCTGAGGCATGGCTAATTCTAGGGCCAGAGAAGAGAATACACATGATTATCCTGCAGACTCTTGTAGCACCAGAAAGTAAGGAAGTTCACAGAAATGAATGGGGGCCCATAAAGAGGATACAGGAGACAATCTGAAAGAGCTCCCCGTGGCTGACAAGTGGTCACAATTACAGAAGCAAAGAAAATGCCTTAGTATATAACCTTAACACAATGTATGAAACAAATATCTTGATTCATACTTATATAAAGAGATTGAATAAATATATCTAATGGGGATGGTAGGATAAATCCATCTGATGGTGGAAAGCAGATTTAAAGTTCAACAGTAAAAATTATTTATGTCATTAAACGATTAAAAACTTGACAAGTAATAACAGAAAGTATTAACCTAATCTTCAAATAAAGGTCTCAAGAAGAAATATATCTGTGCGGCTCTTCCAAAGATAGATGGGGAAAGACAGAGAAGCCTGAATCCATGAAAAACGTCTCAAGTTTAGAAACAAGAAAGTTCCCTGGAATCATTGTGGATGAGGCTTCCGGGGTGGCAATGATCCAGTGGAGAAACCACAGCTTCTGAGAGAGAATCCCTCCATACCAACCTCTGCACCTGCCCTGAAATGGGTCCTCTTGTTTCCTGATGACCCTGAGCGCCCCCTGGTGGTTGGGGAGGCCCCTGCAGGGAGGGTCGTGTCTGGACTCACCCTGACTTCTCACTGAACCAACTGGGACAGTAACACAGGGCTGTGTCCTAGGTCATCACGGAGCTGAGCTGCAGGGAAAACTGAATTTGTGAGGTGTCTCTGGAGGTGGAGAGACATTTCTGGAGAGACATCTTGTATGCTGTGCTACTCCCAGAACCAAAGCACCCCAGTCACCTCAGCCCTTTCCCTGGGGGCTGAGGGATCCAGTCCCAGCAGCCAGCACTGTTTGTGATGGATAATCCAGAGACTGAGCGGGTAAGGGAGAGGGTCTTCAATAGTCCTGGGCCCGATTCCTGCACCAGCACCTGGGACACGACACCTGGCAAAGGGGAAACAAGGAAACACCCAGTTCACTGATGTCACCCTGTAACTCCACCTTCCTCAGACCCAGGAGATGCTCACAGCTGAGGGATGCCCGCAAGAGGAGGAATGACCAGAAGATTTTCATGTTCATTTTGATCAATGCTTTGACTTTCAGAGAGTTATGTCAGTGAAGTTGAGAACCCTGATTCTGACTAGCAGAGGTGCTGTGCTTTCCCCTTGAGCCTGGGCGTGATGTGCAGGTGGGAAGCATGTTTCCATATAAAGATGGTCATGGCTGGTCCTTCTCTAGGGCTCTGGCGGAGGGTGCTGGCTGAGATCCAGAGTGGACACAGCTTCATGTCACCTCTGAAGAATGGGTGATGTTCCTTTTCCAATACGATACTTACATTTCCATATATGTCTATCTGCGTCTATATTATAGGTGTACTCGTTGGCTAGTGTGGCCATTACAGAATAACAGACTGGTGGATTAAACAAGAGCAATGGATTCCTCTCAGGCCTGGAGGCAAGAAGTCTAAGGTCACGGTGTTAGCAGGTTTGGGTCCTTCTCAGACCTTTCTCCTTTGCTTGCAGATGGACGTCTTCTCACTGACTCCTCAGATGGTCTTTTCTCTGTGTTTCTGTGTGCATCCCTGGTTTACTTGTCTGTTCATTATTCCTCTTCTTAAGTGTGACAAAGACCCCTGACCACCCCTTTGCCAACAGGATCCTTGTAATTCTCTTCTCAACTAGTCTTGACCTGTGGGCTTCTGTGTTTATATGTGCATGACCAGTTTTTGTGAAGAGCCCTGCTAAGTGAGAATAATGAGAATCCCCTACCCTTGAACTCTGATCACCCGCAGTAGTTGATCAAAGCCATCAAACCTCCTATCACCCACACGGTATCTGATCACCCTGGTCTCCATTTAGCAAGAATCCTTTTGAGTCTATGTAACCAGAATCCCCTTAGCCTGTATTTCTTCTGTTAATAATTTCCAGTCCACTCCACCCCACCCTCTTCTTGGCCATAAGCCCACACTTGCCAGGCTGTATTTGGAATTAAGTGAAGTTTCCAAGGCTGCATCCCATGTGCAGCAACGAGTTTTGTCTTCAGGTTTCCGATGAACTTTATATTGGAAACATGAGTATCATTTTCAGCACCCATGGCCATATAACTCATGCCTGAATGAAGCTGATGTCTCATGTATATTTTCCCTAAGTCCACTCACAGCCACTTGTGCGTAGGGACACTAGACTGTTCCTCAGCCCTATGCCTGGGACTACTTTAAACAATCGCCAAGAATCACGGAAATGTGAAAAGCATGACACTAATTTGACCCCAGAAAGTGCTCAATTACAGGACGGGAGTTGAAACAATTAAAGAGAGCATCACCTTGACTGACCTCAGCTGGGAAAATGTGTGTGTGTGTGTGTGTGTGTGTGTGTGTGTGTGTGTGTGTGTATGTATGTGTGTGTGTGTGTGTGTGTGTGTGTATGTATGTGTGTGTGTGTGTGTGTGTGTGTGTTAGTGCGCGCATGTGTGTTGCCTGATTCAAACAACCGGCCACATTTTTAATGTCTGTGAATGACCACAAAATGACAGTATTTATTTTAGGGTGCTCATAAAAGCTAGAAGTAGGTGAATTGGCAGATTTGGAATCTGTGAATAATGAGGATAATTGCATGTGCAGTATTGGAGCGCTCTGGCGTTAGAGTCTATAACACTGCCCGCTGCAGAATTCAGAATGCCTGTACAGGTTGCCTGAAAGCAGGATGGTGTGTCTCTTCCTTCCACATCTACAAAAACAAAACAACAATTAATACTGTTTAAAAATCTCATGTGCATTGTCAGGATATTTACACGTTTCACAAACTTCAGGCTGAAATTGAAAATTATGGTGAGCTGCAGGGTTTTTTTGAGCTCCTTTGAGAAAAAGATAAAGAAATGATAAACAACCTTAATTCTTGAGTATTATATGGGTCTGTGCATATGAATATATATATACACAGCTATAATAAAAATAAAAAGCAAATATGTATATGCACACAAAAATTTTTAGATACTTCATAATCCACAGCAATGAAACATTAGGATACAGTACAGAGTCTCTGGTAGAGGTCCTGGGCAGGAAGAGGAAAGCACAGGATCTAACAAGAATTCCCTCCCAGCCCATATATGCACCTGCTGCAGGTCGCAGCCCTGTACTTGTTGGGTCCTGTGCGACCCCTGGTGGTAACGGGCCTCCGTGCAGGGAGGTTTGTGTCTGGGCTCACACTGACTTCCCCTCACTGTGTCTCTTGCACAGTAATACACGGCTGTGTCCTCAGTTGTCAGGCTGCTCAGCGATAAGTAGACTTGGCTCTTGGAGGTGTCCGTGGTGATGCGGAGCCGGGACTTAAGAGTTGGGTTATAATATGCGCTTCCATCACTATCTATCCCCCCAACCCACTCCAGCCCCTTTCCTGGAGGCTGTAGGACCCAGGCTACTGTAGCATAGCTGGTTAATGAGAATCCAGAGAAAGTGCAGGTGAGGGAGGGGGTCTGTGAGGGCTTCACCAGACTGGGTCCCGACTCCTGCAGCTGCACCTGGGACAGGGCACCTGTGGACAGAGAGAACCACGGTGACTCATGGGCTCAGATGCAGCTTCCCCAGGTGTTCACGTCTGAATCCCTGAGAAACTCACCTCTGGGAGCTGACACCAGGAAGAGGAAGAACCACAGTGGATTCATCTTCTTGCAGATGAGATTCCTGAAGCCCAGAAATTCTCTTCAAGCATGAGGAGAAACCCGAATTTAAGTGAACAGGTACTTTGTTTTTACCTTGTGGTCTAAGGGGATGTTTGCATAAGGGAGGGACCTTTTTATAAAAAGCAGAAAGTAGTGAAGGGAGGTCCCAGTCTCTGGGACTCCACCTGAGGACGCTGCTGACTGTTTCCTCAGAGAACTCAGCCCCCAACTGGCGTCCCCTCCCTATGCCTGGGGGACTCAGTGTCCAGGAATGAAATGATGCTGAAGGGCTAGTGAGGAAATCAGCTGTGCTCAAGGATTAACGGCAGATTTGGGCAGTAGACTTTAATCCCATGGATGTATATATTTCACATAAATACCCATCACACATTCAGGGTCCTCCAAGATGTCAGACACAGACTCTTGTTTTTTCCTTTCTGCATTACCTCATGTTTATTTCCTGGATGTGCAAGTATTTGAGACAAACCATACATGTAATAATCACATTGAATTCAGACAGAGTGAGGTAAAATTTAATGTTTATCATAATTCACAAGGGACTTCGTGTGTCCCTTAACTTGGGTGAACATTTCTTCACCTGAAACAGTTTAAATGTTATCAAGAGTTACTCTGGAGGTGGATTTATTCATAACAACTAAACACACCGTGTATTTTGTGGACAAGGTAATCATTCTTGCTGAGATGGTCATGGATCCTAGCACTGCTGACATGGCCTGAAGCCTGACCTGCCTGTTTCCTGTGCACAACTGAGTGTCTGCAGGAACAGTGCGAGCTTCAGGGCTCCTTCCTTGCAGGTGGACGTTGAGGAATCCCCAGGGCTAGCAAGGTCTAAGAACAGACAGCTCCTGGAAGCTCCTCAGGACTCCAACATGCTGGGCGGGTGACCTGGTCACAGTGCACAGACTCACTACTTCTAGAAGTGTTCATTTTTACTCTCCCTGTCACAGCCAGTGACATTGGAGCTCAGGGAACACAGTTTCCACTGCACTGGGTGAGAGAACATGCATGATTCTTGGAAGTAAACCTTCAAAGTGAATGGCTTGCCGAGTATGTGGGTGTCATGGTCAGAGGAAAGTCCTCACCTCAGGAAGCAGGTTCCCTTGAAAAGTCCACGTGAGAGCTTTCCTGAGTCCCTGAGTCACTGAGTCCTGGGACTGTGCCTGAGGTCATATAAGTAAATGGTGCTGGAGAGCAGAGCACAGCTCCATCCCATCTCACTGTGGGCACTGAGGATGTGGCCTCACCACCTGCATTTCAGTCTGCAAGGATGTAAACTGGGGATCACGATGGTAATGGTATGTCTGAAATTTATAGTGGGGTTGCCAGGGGTGCTGGATGTTGACATGAGTGTCATCAGTGATGTTACTTCTCCTGGGAACCAGAAAGACCAACGTGAGTCCCCATCACTGACTGACACCCTGTACATGTAGCGCTGGCTCCACTCCTGCCCTGAGAGGTCACTACTGTGGGTCTGGGGCAGGTCAGCTCTCCCTCAGCCCAGTGATTTCACCTGTACACTGACTGATGTCGAGCCTGCCGTCTGTGAGAAGATATTTACTCCATACTCTTTCATGAAGAGAGTACGATACTTCTTCTAGCTTGTCCAATAATATTTGCAGAGTAAATTCAATACTAAAGGATCTGCCTGCTTGAATGTCGATAATAGGAGAGCCGAACAAAGTAATATGGGCAAGAATCAAAGGACAAGTCTACACCCTGTTGTCAGGAACTGAAAATTGAGCTGATACGCCATGGGATAGGATAATGGAAGGGATGGCATCTAAAACCTAGAACCAGGTGGGCCCATTATTCACCAGGTGGAAGAAGGGCCTGCATTTGAACAGATGCCCCAGCATCTGACCTGTCCTTCATGAGCTGGTAGATTAGAGGAGATCCATCCAAATTCATGTTAACATAGAAGGATATATAACAGGTGTCTTTATGTTTCAGTGGGTGGGGATGTGTTGTTAGGGTCCATTTAACCCTAGGAAAAATGTGTTAGTTCACCAGAACTGAAAAAAGTTATTTTTCCTTTGTGGAGATAATTGGGGTCCATTCAGTCTGGAAACCAGGTCATATGATAATGCTGGAGGGAATATCTATTAGAGACGCCCAGTGGGTGATGGGAAAAAGAAGTGGGGAGATTTCAGTCATCTTGCTTTGCAGGTTACTAGTGATGGTCACAGCAAGAGCGCCTGACCTTCGTGATAAGAGGGAGAAGGGCTGATGGTGGTGGCTTCATGGGGACCACGTGGGCAGGTCCTTCTGATGGTTTCTGTGTTTTCCCTTATAAAATCTTGAGAGTATAAGCTCAGAATGAGTTGTGGATTTCAGGAACGTTGAGGACAGATGGTTTAGGTCATTTAGTATGTTTGTTGGAATCATTGAGAAAAGAAGAAGCAGGAAGTATACTTGGAAATGAGCAATGCCCTCGTGTGATATTAAATTAGTTGTCTTAGATGTTACTGAATGTACAGACATTCGCTATCCTCACATTTCATCTTCTAGGTCCACTTGGAATCCAGTTTCAAATGTGAGGGATGTAATGAAATATTTATTATGAAACAACAAGGTATCTAAAATTTAAGAAGTATAAGTCTAAGTAATGGAAATGTGTTACTGAAATTGTGATTGTCAAATTCTTCTCTGTGGCAACATAAATTAAAATTAATAATAATAATTCAAGGTATTGATTTTGTTTTCAACCATTGCTAAATCCATTGAATCATTCAAGTTATAATCATTCATAAACTCAGATGCATCATGGGTAAAATTTATTGTTAGGAAACGATCATTTTAACTGATGAAATCTCACTCTCTCATCAAGGATCTGTGTCTCTGTGGACACGCAGCACAGTTCTCACCAGCAACACAGGAAGGAGGGTACGTTGGTACATTTCTACTTTTCCAGAAGAGCATCTCTGACGAAGTCCCCCCTCTGTTTACCCATTCCATCCTTGTAGTATCTGAAAGAGGCCTTTGAGTGTACTGTGACATGTTCCCACATGAAGTTCCCATGGCTTAGGAAGTGAAAGTTTAACTTCACTTTTCATTGTAATAGAAACATAACAACAAATAATTGAGAAGCAAAAAAAAATACATTTAAAATTTACCCAAAGGCAAGCTACAGATTGGCAGAAAATATTTGCAAAAGACATATCTAGTATATGTGATTGTTATCTAATATGTAGCAAGAAGCCTTAAACTCAACAATAAGAAAGAAACAAAAGTCTTAAAAAATGGGCTAAAATCCTTAACAGACACCTGACCAAAAAGACAAAGAGTTCGCAAATAAGGCTGTGGGAGAACATATGTCACAGGGAAGTGCCGTTCCGAACAAGGACATATCCCTGAAAACTTACAAGAGTGGATCAGATCAGGACTCTGAGAACCTCAAACACCTGCAGGATGTGAAGCTGCAGGGGGTCCATTCACAGCTGGTGGGGATGCAGAACGGGGTGCACCTTGGGAGACATTTTGGGGGCTTCCTGCAAAACTAAACATACTGTTATCTATGTTTCAGCAATAGTGCTCCTTTGTATGTTTGTGAAAGACAGTAAGACTTTAGTCCAGAGAAAACCCTGCCCACGATGCTCAGTTAGCTTTATTGATATCTGCCGAAATTTGGAAAAAGCAACATGTCCTTTCATAGGGAATGATTAATAAACTGTGTATATCCAGTCAATGGACACTGAAATCTCATACCGATTTGAAGAAATATCGAATGGTGAGATGGAAACGCAAAGTAGAGATTCCAGAAGAACACACCTGGCAAGGTGATGTCAACAGAGTGACAGTGGCTGTGAGGACTGAGGTTCCTAAGAGGTTGTACAACGTGAGGCTGAAGAGAAGACACCTGGGACATGTCAGGAGGGAAATCTCCTCCTCTGCCCCTCTTGAGTTCCTGAGGCTGGGCTGATAACAAAATTGACAAAGACAGATTAACAGGAGAAAAGAAAAAAAATTTAACCATGTGCATGGACGTGCCATAGAAATGGACCCAGAAGTGACCAAAGCAGGCAGCTTTTATATTTTTAGACAAAATGCAATATTTGTGAGGAATTGGTAGAAGGAGGAAATGTGTGCTTTTGGTGCTCAAATAGCGAACAACCTAAGCAGGGTTTGGGCTTGCGTAGTCATTAAAGAAGGAGCAAGGTTTGTTCATAGAGACTTCCAGGCCTGAATTCCCCATCCCTGGTGATAAGAGTGTCCCTCTGTAAAGGAAAGCAGGGTCTGGCTGCTTGGTGCTGAAAGGCCAATAAAGAGGCAAAGTTGGTGAAAGGAAAGTTTGCTTTATTTTGGCTGCCTGCACCCGGGGGTGGGGGGCAGACTTCTCTCCAAAGGTCACCCAGCACTGAGCATCTGTGGGAAAGGGCTTTTATAGGCGGAAGGCGGGGCTACGGGCAGAAACGGCAGAGTCAGCTGTGACAGTCGTCTTGCAGTTGGTCATGAGGTGTTGTGATCAGCCTCATCTTGATTGATTTAAGTAGAGTTAATCTTCAGGTCCAGGGTCGGTTTGTTCTCATTTCTTGAGGCCAGTTCTTGGAATTGTGGCAGCTTATGTCATGGCTACAGTCTGGTCATCATGCAGTTAACTTCTTCCTCCTGGTGGGAGTTTCAGTATCTATAAGACGGCTCATGGGACATGGACAAGAATATTATCTGCAGCCCTTGAGGAGGAACCAAAGGTCCTTGATTTGCTTAATAACTAAACTATTAGTTTTTAGTCTTGTTGGACAGTTTTCCCTTCTTTCTGCATTTGCTCACTTCTCAGATTAAACTTATTCTTTGGCTAAATTGTTTCTACAGAAAAAAGGCAGGTGGAGAGCATGAGGTGAAGGACCGTTTCACTTCCACACCTAAATGGGGGAGAGCACCTTTCACATGGGAGGTTTATTTCTCATTTCAGGGTGATTTGGAGGAAATTCAGAGTGTCCCTGTAGTGGGCTCTGTCTTAAGTCACTTGGAGGCATATTTAGGGGTGGCCTACCCTGGATCCGAACACTCAAGGCCTCCTTTATTATTTTGTTTCTACATATGCACACCAAGCATGTGATGTAGGTATCGGTTTACCTGCATCTTACAGATGTGAAGCTAAACTGCAGCCTGGACTTGGCAGTGATGTGCTGGAGAGCACACATCAGGACACAGTGAGGCCTCCCGTCCAGGCCTGGGCGTCTCCACCCTGGTTATTTTTGCTCGTGCAGGGGTTCCTGGACGGAGGTGGGCCTGCATAGTGAGGCTGCAGGACTCTTCCTGGAAGGAGAAGCTGTGGGACTTTCCTGCATTTTAGTGCTCACGTAAGATGCTGTGGTGAAGAAAGGAGAATAGATTTGTTTTCAGCAGCTTCTGAAAATTCATGTTATTATCCACCTGACGCTAAACTTTCCCTGCCAACTACATATGTGTCTATTGGTAATAGCTGTGATGATGAATATTTGACATAAAATAAACTGCACAGTAGAAGAGGATGCAGGTCTCATATAAGCATATAGGGATTCTATTGGGCCTGGAAGCAAGGAGCACATGTAGAAACGCCCCCACCCATGTCCCCTCTAACTGGCATCTTTCCCAGCGACCCACTGAGGATCCGGGGCTGCTCAGCGCATTTATGCTTCTCATGCAAGAGGTTAGCAGGCAAGTCAACAGCCAGCATCCTGGCAGGGACAGCTGGTCTACAGTAGGGCAGGGCTGAGATATCACAATGAGGAAGGAAGAATATGTTTAACTCTTTATACATCCGCTGGAATAGTATTTAAAAGGGTCAATTTAGACAAGATTTAGACAAGGGAAAAGCTGAATATATATCTTTGAGTCTCTGCCTTTCTTATATGACATTTATTCCCCTATTTCAAAGTCTTTCTAATTGAGAGACTGAAAGTGCAAGTCAAGAACCATGGATGAGTCCAGAGAGGTTCCCCAGGGAAAACTGCTACATGGAGAGGAAACCCCAGACCCTTAGTGGAAAGCAGCCCTTAACTACCATCTGCACCTGCTCCTGGGGCTGAAACACACACTTGTATGTCCTGAGTGCCCCCTGCATCCCCCCTCCTGTCTCCCTGCAAGGAGGTTTGTGTCTGGGCTCACACTGACTTCCCCTCACTGTGTATCTTTCGCACAGTAATACACGGCCGTGTCCTCAGATCTCAGGCTGTTCATTTGCAGATACAGCGTGTTCTTGGAGTTGTCTCTGGAGATGGTGAATCGGCCCTTCACAGAGTCTGCATAGTATGTGTTACCACCACTACTACTAATAACTGAGATCCACTCCAGCCCCTTCCCTGGAGCCTGGCGGACCCAGCTCATGGCATAGCTACTGAAGGTGAATCCAGACGCTGCACAGGAGAGTCGCAGAGACCCCCCAGGCTGTACCAAGCCTCCGCCAGACTCCAGCAGGTGCACCTCACACTGGACACCTGCAAACACAGAGACATCCTGGTCAGGAGACTGTCACACATCCAGTGATTCCCTCACCCATATCCACTCACATCCTCAGTGTCTCTTGCTCTCCATAAATTACCTTGTAAAATAGCCACAAGGATAACCCAGCTCAGCCCAAAGTCCATGGTGAGTGCTCTGTCCTGAGCCCTGAATGGGGGCACGTTGGAATCCCAGGCTGGAGCTCCTCTCCCAGAGCTGCAGGGTCAGGGCTGGGGCTGCTTTATATCAACAGAGGAAGGACCCTATTTGCATGACCTTATAGTCTATAAGAGGCTATGTCGTTGAACGTCCTCCGAAAGGGCAGGGTCTCAGAACAGGTGTGAGAGTCTTGGATTTTGTGGTGTTGATAGCATCTGGGAAATATAACTTTCATTGTTTGATTGTTCCACAGTAAACACGTAGGACCCATATGTCATTTTACATATGCACACACATCCCGTGATGTAGCTGTCATTGTTACCCTCATATTAGGGGTGTAAACTACACCCAGAAGAATGGAGGGTGTGTGTAGTGTCCAAGGAGAAACATGGGGTGACCGTGAGGTCCAGCATCTGCACCTGAGCTCTGGGCCAGTCTGCTCCCTGGAACCCACTGGAGGACAGAGCTGGAGTTGCCGGGTGAGGTTTGCAAAAACCCCTTCTGTAATGAGCTCATGATGACTTTGCTCTATTCTAGTGTTTACCTAAAATATATGGAGAGGGTCAGGGTTGATGAGAAGTATTTTCAAGAGTCTCTTATGTTTCAGTATCTTCCCTTCACTCCTTACCTCCCAAGTCATGCATTTCTTTATTTGTAATTACTTTAATGAGTTTCTTGACATATAATAAAGCGCACACACTCAGAATGAACACTGTGATGAATACTGACGGAGGCATCAGCATTATCAGGAGAGAACAAATCAATTCCTCTCATTATTTTCAGTAGTTTCTGGGTTTCCTCCTTCCTGTCCCTTCTTATCTTCCATCCTGTCCCCACATCACCGTTGATCTTTCCTTGTTATCTCAGATTACTTTTCCTTTTCTAGAATTTATAAAAGTGGGATTATATTGTATGTATTCTTATTATTATGGCTTATTTTACTCAGCACAAATAGTTGTGAATACTATCATGTTATTGTGTGTATCAAGAATCCTGGTTTTAATAACAGGTTGCATTTAAAGAATGATCATAGCATGATTGGCTTATTTATTAAGCTGATGTGTGATATTGGAATTGTTTCCAGTTTCTGGGCGTTACAATAAAGCTGATACTCGTCTTGGAGATGTAGAGAGATGAGAACCTGAGAAAATGCTTCTTTTTTAATGTTCTTAAAACAACCTCAAAATGGGGCAAGTTGCACATTATCAAAATCTCACCATTATATCAGATAATTAGAGAACTAAGAGAGCAACAAATTTAAATCTTGGATAGACAAATGCTCACAGAATAGCAAAGACTAAGATTGTTAATGCTGCCATAGGCTGCTGAATGGAATAAAAACTACTACAAGATTAAACTAGAAACGGATGCCTTGAGGTCGAGTGTGGTTAGGGTGTAATAGTGTCCCAACGTCTCCTAAGTAACTACCTTGCCAGTGTCAGCGTGGTCCTGCTAAAGTGTGAGTCAGATGGTGTTACCTCTCTATCAACACAGGTGTGTCTTCCTACCTGGGACAGCTCAGGATTCCTGCCTGAGCTGTTAGGTCCTCCTGCATCCTCGGAAAGAGGACCTTGGCCCTGGACTTGGATCTGCACTGTTTCATAGCATCTCCGCTCACAGTGTGACCTTTGTCCCCTCATCCAGTCCCACTGTGCCATATATTTACCACATATGAAATGGTGAAATAGGATCACATGCGGAAATGAATAAGAATGTTCCGGGTGCTGACTGACGCACAAAACACTGCCACAACCCCTGACAGTTTACACTGACAGCAGCTCTTTACTTTGTTCACCGTCTCTGCTTAGGGAGGGCTTGGAGGAGAAGCCCACCCTGCCTCATGCAGGGTCGCTGTGAGAGGCTCAAGTTCAGCTGCAGGACCTGCTCCTGTGATGCACACTCACGTGTAAGGGAGGGTGACCCTGACTGTAGGCTGGGGGCTCAGCCTGGTCTGAGGGCTGGGCCTTGTGTCCACCTCGTGTGGACACTGCTTGGGCTCTGACATCCTTTCAGCAAGATGCCTGGGTCAGCTGAGCGGTCTCTGCATCAGAGCCCTTCCTCCCCGCAGTCACTTACACACCTAGACAGAGCTTAATGTAGGACCCCAACGTCATGCTCGTAATATTTACACAAGTGTCTTGATACTTAGAGCTCATCATAGACTTCCCATGAATTACTGTGGTCTCTTCATTTACAACTGAGAAAAAATGGAGGCCACAAATACATTCTTCCATAAATTAGCAGATAAATAATGAGCGATGTATCCATGCTATGAAATTGTATTCAGCAATCTAAATATTAAACAATTATACCATGAAAGGACATGAGGGAATCCTAAATGCATATTGCTAATTAAAAAATCGGTCTGAAAACGTTCAGTTTCATCTAGTTCACATTTGGGAAAAGGCAAGTCTATATATAAACCAATCAGATGAGCATTTAGCAGGAATTTGGAAGAAGATGTTTGATATGTGAAACATGGGCAATATTTAAGGACAGTGAAATTCTTCTCTATGAAATTGCAGTGGTGGAATCATTACACTCTGAATTCGTCAAAATATACACAGTAATAGGAGAACCTTTTTAGTATAAATATAAATTTCACTTAGTAGTTCAGAGACTGAAGGATGGAACGAGGCACACTGTAAAGATGATACCTCATATCATAGTGAATCTATGAATTAACATGGCTGAAGAAGGTGGGAAAGTAGGTTTTGACCTAAGTGACTTTGGAAATGAGTGGAGTCTAAAGGCTAAGTTCTAAGCCACTGCACATAAGCACTAGAGCCTCGTGGATAACGGTATTTCCATCAGGAGTCAGGCTAAGAATTCTGTTACTACTGTGCATGTGGAATTGAACAATTAGTAGCTGGATGGCATCGGTGGAGCCAGGTTTCTCACTGTTGGATGGAAAGTAACAGACAAGCAAGGTGGAAAGACTGGATTTAACCATGTGATATTGCACTAGGATCGGAGATGTAAGTATTGTCTCACATTTACCTTAACACAGGTCAGAAGGTGAGATACAGAGCTAGTTGCAGATGTGTGTGTGTATACGTGGGATAGTGCACACAGATATATTTCCAAGGTCCTTTACCTTATAGGGTCTAGAGCTAATGCTCCCAGTAGACAAGACACAAGCATTAGTATCCTAATCCCCAATCTTCTGATTCCTATTACTATTCTCCAGAATGGGATCTGCAACTCAGCTGCGGCATGGCTAATTCTAGGGCCAGAGAAGAGAATACATATGATTATTCTGAAGATTCTTGTATCACCAGAAAATAAGGAACTTCACACAAATTGATGGGGACCCATAAAGGGGATACAGGAGACAATCTGAAAGAGCTCCTCCTGGGTGACAAGTGGTCAGAATTACAGAAGCAAAGAAAATGCCTTAGTATATAACCTTCACAGAAAATATGAAACAAATAACTTGATTCATACTTATATAAAGAGATTGAATAAATATATCTAATGGGGAAGGTAGGATAAATCTCCCTTAATGAATAACTTCAGGTACCTCATCATGGTCATCCTCCCTTCAGGAAGGTGAACTTAACCTTCCATCCCTGAAAGTGGCCTGGAGTATGGACATGGCAGAAATTATGGGTGCCCTTGAGTTACATGATGAATTTTTAGATATAATACACCAAACATCATTCATAATATAAATTTGTAATTTTTCTGTATCCATTAAAACTTCTGTTCTGAAAACAACAACATCAACAGTAACAATAACTTCACTGAGAAGGGAATTAAAGCACAGACTTGGAGAATGTGCTTTCTAGTATCATATTTATATGGACTTGTATCATGAATACACAGCAAATTAACAGCTCAACAACAGCAACAAAAAATGAAAATAATGTACACTGTGCCAGTGATTAGAAGATACTTACACATAGAAGAGATAAAGGTTTTAAAAGGAGTCTTCATTAAGGAAACATAAAATAACACGATGATGAAATACTGCTATTCACTTATTACAACAATTAAAGCACAGAATAATAAAAAAGTTAAATACTGGGGATGATGTAGAGCAAAAGGCCCCTCATCCGCTTGCTGGAAGGAATGCCAATGGCCGCCAATTGGAATATATTTGTCGTTTTCTTAGAGAGAAAACCAGACACTCACCAAGTGATTGAGGAGTGAGCTAGAAAAGTATTTACAAAAGTTTTAAAAATATTTATGTTAATACAAATAACTTCATACGGGTGCTTGTATCATCTTTACACATTCGAGCCTTTACCACTCCCTAAATATGGGTTATGTAGTCAGTTTTTATGGTTATTTTCCATACGATTAGGATATACTTGTTTCTGTTCCCTTTTATCTATCTCTCTGTTTTATCTAATTACCTATTATCAATCTAGATAACAAGGTGCAGGCAACACAGCCCACATGTTACAGCCAGGCCTGTGTGCCAACATTTCAAAATGTCCTCTGAGGAGAGAATGACTGCAGTGCTGTATGGACATCAATTTCCGAATATCAACATGACTCATACTATTCAAGTGAAAGGCATTGCATCAGACAGGACTGGAGAGGTTTTCAGGATGAGAGGAATTGGAAATCCATCTGATGGTGGAAAGCAGATTTAAAGTTCAACAGTAAAAATTATTTATGTCATTAAACGATTAAAAACTTGACAAGTAATAACAGAAAGTAGTAACCTAATCTTCAAATAAAGGTCTCATGAAGAAATATTTCTGTGCGGCTCTTCCAAAGATAGATGGGGAAACACAGACAAGCCTGAATCCATGAAAAGCGTCTCAAGTTTAGAAACAAGAAAGTTCCCTGGAATCACTGTGGATGAGGCTTTCAGGGGTGGCAGTGATCCAGTGGAGAAACCACAGGCTCTGAGAGAAAATCCCTCCATGACATCCTCTGCCCCTGCCCTGAAATGGGTCCTCTTGTTCCTGATGACCCTGAGTGCCCCCGGTGGTTGGTGCGGCCCCTGCAGGGAGGTTCCTGTCTGGACTCACCCTGACTTCTCACTGGGCCTCCTGGGACAGTAACACAGGGCTGTGTCCTAGGTCTGTGCCCTGAGCTGAGCTGCAGGGAAAACTAAATTTGTGGGAAAACTAAATTTGTGATGTGTCTCTGGAGGTGGAGAGTCATTTCTGGAGAGACAGCTTGTGTGCTGTGCTATTCCCAGAACCAAAGCACCCCGGTCACCCCAGCCCTTTCCCTGGGGGCTGAGGGATCTAGTCCCAGCAGTCAGCACTCTTTGGTTGGAGAATCCCGAAATAGGGCAGGTGAGGTAGAGGGTCTTCAATAGTCTTGGGCCCAACACTTGCACCTGCACCTGGGACAGGACACCTGGGGAAGGAAAAGTAATGTGGCACCCACTTCACAGACGTCACCCCATAATTCCACCTTCCTCAGACCCAGGAGATGCTCACAGCTGAGAGATGCCAGCAAGAGGAGGAATGACCCGAAGGATTTCATGTTCTTTTTCATTAAATCTTTGACTTTCAGAGAATTATGTCAGTGAAGGTGAGAACCCTGACTCTGCACAGCACAGGTGCTGTGCTTTCCCCTTGAGCCCAGGGTGTGATGTGCAGGTGGGAAGCATGTTTCCATATAAAGATGGTCATGGCTGGCCCCTCTCTGGGGCTCTGGAGGAGGGTGCTGGCTGAGGTCCATGGTGGACACAGCTTCTGTTCACTGACCACAGGTCCTGCCCTTCTAGAACAGGAGTGTTTGGACAAAGGAGAGTCAGAGGGCAGGTGTGTGACAGTAAACATATCAGGACTTCCTTGCCCTCCCAGGGTTTCACGTGGAAGCTTCCCAAGGGCACATCCGATCCTAACGCCTAGAGCCCGGCACCTCTCACTTTTCCTCTCGTGCCCTCCCGGCCGCCTCGGGCCCCCCGCTTTGCCCCCGCACACCTTCTCTGTTTCTGTGCTCTAACTCTGAGCTGCTTGTTAAACAGATGCTGTGCACTTTCTCATTAGTTACACACCAGCTTTACACACTTCATCACACTGTGTTGGCCTTTTCATACAAAGGTAGTGAACACAGTTCCATAGCACGTACTCTGTTATTTTCTTGCTCTATATCATAATTCTTCACCTCTCATCCTATGTTTACAACGCTTTACATAGCAATACCCCCACAAATTTTGGATTTACTTTAAAACGTCCTTCCTTAAAAATTCGAGTTTTGTTTGATAAGAAAAATTGCACTTTAATTTTGATCAATTTTTATATTATTCATTTCCAAGTTATACTCAAACCAATATAATTTGGACATTAATTTATCCAGAAATCATTTGTCATCTATTCTAAATTCTAAAGAATGTTATAATAGGCACATATATGTCTTTTTGGGTATGAACATCATGTCACCACTGAAGAATGGGTGATTTTTCCTTTACAATACGATACTTTTATTTCCATATACATCTGTCTGTTTCTATATCATTTGTGTACTAGTAGGTGGGTGCAGCCATTACAGAATAGCAGACTGAGTGGCTTAAACAACAGAAATATATTTCTCTCAGACCTGGATACTAGAAGTCTAAGATCAAGGTGTCAGCAGGTTTGGGTTCTTCTAAGTCCTTTCTCCTTTGTTTGCAGATGGACCTCTTCTCAATGAGTCCTCATCTAGTCTTCTCTCTCTCTCTGTGTGTGTGTGTGTGTGTGTTCATCCCTGGTTTATTTTTGTGTTCAACATTTCTCTCCTTAAGTGTGACAATGATCCCTGACCACATCTTAGGCAACAGGCTACTTGAAATGCTCTTCTCAACTAGTCTTGACCTGTGGGCTTCTGTGTTTGTATTTGCATGAGCAAGTATTGTCAAGAAACCACTACCTCAGATTAATATGAACTCCCTACCCTTGAACTCTGATCACCCTCAATATTTGATCAAATCCATCAAACCTCTTATCACACATGCGATATCTGATCACCCTGGTCTCCCTTTAGCAAGAATCCTTTTGAGTCTATGTAACCAGAATCCCCTTAGCCTATATTTCTTTTGTTAGTAATTTTCAATCCATTCCACCCCACCCTCTTCTTGGCCATAAGACCCCATTTGCCATGCTGCAGTTGGAATTAAGCTAAGTTTCCAAGGCTGCCTCAAATATGCAGCAGTGAGTTTTGTCTTCATTTTTTGCATGAGATTTATATTGGAAATATGAATATCAATCCCACAGCCCATGGCCACATGACTCATGCCTGAATGAAGCTGATCTGTCATGGATATTTTCTCCTAAGTCCATTTGTGCTTAGGGACGCTATACTGTTCTTCAGCCCTATGCCTAGGGGTACTTTAAACAATTGCCAAAAATCACAGGAAAGGGAAAAGCATGGCATTAGGTTGACCCCAGAAAGTGCTCATTTCCATGATGGTAGGTGAAACAAGAAAAGAAAGTGTCACCTTGACTGACCTCAGCTGGGAAAGTGTGTGTGTCTGTTTTGGGTGACTCAAAGAACCGGCCACATTGCAATTTTCCATGAATGAACACGAAATGACAGAAGTTATTTTAGGGTGCTAATAAAAGGTAGCAAGTAAGTGAATTTGCAGATATGGGATCTGTGACTAATGAGGATCATTGCATATGAAGTATTGGGACATTCTGACATTAGTGTCTATACCAATGCAAACAAGCTACAGAATTCAAACTGTGAAGGTTGACTGAAAGCAGGAGGGTGTTTCTCTTCCATCGACATGTACAAAAACAAAACTGAAATGAATAATGCTTAAAAATCTCATGTGCCTTCTCAGGATATTTACCAGTTTCGAGATTCAGACTCACAGGGAAAAGGATGGTGAGCCTCGGTGTTGTATTGAGATCCTTTGATAAAAAGAAAAATAAAGCAGAAAAAACAACTGTAACTGCTGAGCATTAAGTGTGTGTTTAAAATCAACCCTACTTCAATAAAAAAAATAAAATTAAAAAATATATATGCACACACAATTTTGTGAGCATGACATAAACCACAACGATGAAACATTAGGAAATAGAAGAGGGTCTCTGGTGGAGCTCCTGGGCAGGAAGAGGAAAGCACAGGTTCTAACAAGAATCCCCTCCCAGCCCCCATCTGCACCTGCTCCTGGGGCTCAGCCCTGTACTTGTTGGGTCCTACGCGCCCCCTGGTGGTTACGTGCCTCCGCGCAGAGAGGTTTGTGTCTGGGCTCACACTGACTTCCCCTCACTGTGTCTCTCGCACAGTAATACACGGCTGTGTCCTCAGTTGTCAGGCTGCTCAGCGATAAATAGACTTGGCTCTTGGAGGTGATGCTGAGCCGCAACTTAAGAGTTGAGTTATACCACTCTCTCATTTCGTCCCAGAGAGAGTGGCATGGACATATATGTACACACTACCAAATGTAAAATAGGTAGCTAGTGGGAAGCAGCCGCATAGCACAGGGAGATCAGCTTGGTGCCTCGTGACCACCTAGAGGGGTGGGATAGGGAGGGAGGGAGGGAGGGAGACGCAAGAGGGAGGGGATATGGGGATATATGTATATGTATAGCCGATTCACTTTGTTATACAGCAGAAACTAACACACCATTGTGAAGCAATTATGCTCCAATAAAGATGTTAACAAAAAAAAAAGAGTTGAGTTATAGTCTGTACTTCGACTGCTCCACATGGTAGTAACCCACTCCTGCCCCTTTCCTGGAGGCTGGCGGGCCCAGGTTACACCATAGCTGGTTAATGAGAATCCAGAGACAGTGCAGGTGAGGGAGAGGGTCTGTGAGGGCTTCACCAGGCTGGGTCCCGACTCCTGCAGCTGCACCTGGGACAGGACACCTGTGGACAGAGAGAACCATGGTGACTCATGGGCTCAGATGCAGCTTCCCCATGTGTTCATGTCTGAATCCCTGAGACACTCACCTCTGGGAGCTGACACCAGAAAGAGGAAGAACCACAGCTGATTCATCTTCTTGTGGGTAAGATTAATGAATCCCAGAAAGTGTCTTCAAGTATGAGGAGATGCCTGAATTCAAATGTTTTTTAACCTTCTGACTTACATGGATATTTTCATGTGGGAGGGAACTTTATATAAAAAGTAAAAAGTAGTGAAAGGGGGCCCCTGTCTCTGGGGCTCCCCCTGTGAGGAGGGTGCTGACTGTGCCCTCAGAGAACTCAGCGCCCACCCGGGGTCCCCCTCACATTCCTGGGTGCCTCTTTGTCCAGGAATGAAACGATGCTTTAAGGCTGGTCAGGGAAACAGCTGTGGTCAAGGCTCAAGGCTCAATGGTAGATTTTGGGAAGAGACTTTAATCCCACGGAGGTACATATCTTCGCTTATCAAATCTCCACCTCACCTTCAGGGAGCTCCAAGTTGTCAGACACAAACTCTTATTTTTGGTTTTCCACATTAGCTCATGCTTATTTATTGGATATTCAAATGTTGGAAACAAAACATACATGTAATAACCAATTTGAATTCAGACAAATTTGTGTAAAATTCACTGTTCATCATAATTCACAAGACATTTACTGTCTGACTTAACTGGGGTGACCGATTCTTCACCGGAAACAGCTTAAATATTTTCAAGAGTTGTTCTGGAGGTGGATTTGTTCATTACAACTAACCACACAGGTAATTGTGTGGACAAGGTAGTCATTTCTGCTGACATGGTCATCTTTCCCAGCATTGCTGACTTGCCGAGTAGCCTGTCCTGCTTTTTCCCTGTGCACAACTGAGTGTCTGCAGGAACACCGCGAGCTTCAGGGCTCCTTCCTTGCGGGTGGACGTTGAGGAATCTCCAGGGCTACCAAGGTCTAAGAACAGACAGCTCCTGGAAGCTCGTCAGGACTCCAACATGCTGGGCAGGTGACCTGGTCACAGTGCACAGACTCGCTCCCTCTAGAAGTGTTCATTTCTAACTCTCCCTGTCACAGCCAGTGACATTGGAGCTCAGGGAACACAGTTCCCACCGCACTGGGTGAGAGAACATGCAAGATTTTTAGAAGTAAACCTTCACGTTGAATGGTTTGCAGAGTATGAGGGTGTCATGGTCAGAGGAAAGCCCCCACTTCAGGAAGCAGTTTCCCTTGAAATGTCCACCTGAGAGCAGCTTTCCCGAGTCCCTGGGACACTGAGTCCTGGGACTGTGCCTGAGGTCACATAAGTAAGGGGTGCTGGAGAGCAGAGCACAGCTCCATCCCATCTCGCTGTGGGCACTGAGGATGTGGCCTCACCACCTGCATTTCAGTCTGCAAGGATGTAAACTGGGGATCACGATAGTAACAGCATGTCTGAACTTCATAGTGGGTTTGCCATTAGTGTTGGATGTGTAATCAATGTCATCAGTGATGTTATCTCTCCTGGGAACCAGAAAGACCAATCCGAGTTCTCTTCTCTGACTGACACATTTGTACATGTAACCCTGGCTCCACTCCTTCACTGAGATGTCACACCTGCGGGTCTGGGGCAGATCAGCACTTCCTCAGCCCTGCGATATCACCTGCATATTTACTAATGTAGAACCTGCTGTTTATGAAAAGCCCTTTCCTCCATACTATTTCATGAACATATTCCCAAATGTACCCTATTGCTTCTAGCTTTTTCAATAATATTAATAGAGAAAACTAAATAATAACCTTACTGACTAAATGTAGATAATAAGAGAGTCCACTAAAGCAGGATGAGCAAGAGTCATAGGAAAAGTCAGGACCTGAAACGTGAGCTGATACACTGAGGGACAGGGGAGGGGAAGGGATGGCATCCAACACCTAGAACCAGGTGAGCCCATTATTCACCAGGTGGAATCAGAGCCTGCATTTAAACAGATACACTGGCATATGACATGGCCTTCATGAGCTAGTAGACTGGAGGAAACCCATACAAATTCCTGTTCACATAGAAGGAAATATAACCGGTATCTTTACGCTTCAGTGGCTGGGGATGTGTTGTTAGGGTCTCTTTACCCCTAGGCAAAATGAGTTAGGCCATAAGCACTAAAATGTTATTTTTCCTTTGTGGAGAAAATTGGAGGGAATTATGTCCGGAGACTGGATCATATGATAATGCTGGGGGGAATATCTATGAGAGACGCCCAATGGGTGATGGGAAAAAGAAGTGGTGAGATTTAAGTCATATTGCTTTGCAGGTTACCAGTGATGACACCAAGAGTTCCCCATCAGGGTGATGGGTGGGAGAATGACAGATAGTGGTGGGCTTCATGTTGAGCCCATGGACAGGTGCATCTGATGGTCTCTGTATTTCGCCTTATCAATGTTCCAGAGCATAAGCTCATAATGGGGTGTGGACTTCAAGAAAGTTTAAGCCAGATTGTTGAGGACATTTGTGGGCTTTGTTAGAATAATTGAGAAAAGAAGAAGCAGGAAGTATACTTGGAAAAACAGTAGGGTGAGGGTGAGGGTCAGGGTTAGGGGTTAGGGTTAGGGTTAGAATTAGGGTACAGGTTAGGGTTAGGTTATGTGTTAGGGCACTGTTTAGGGTTAGGGCTAGGGATTGGATAGGAACCCCTTATCAGATATATATATTTTTCCCTTTTTTTTTTTTTTTGGTACACGGGCCTCTCACTGTTGTGGCCTCTCCCGTTGCGGAGTGCAGGCTCCGGACGCGCAAGCTCAGCGGCCATGGCTCACGGGCCCAGCCGCTCCACGGCATGTGGGATCCTCCCGGATCGGGTCACGAACCCGTGTCCCCTGCATCGGCAGGTGGACTCTCAACCACTGCGCCACCAGGGAAGCTCTATTTAAAAAAATTTTTTTTTTAATGCCTGACATTGGAAGTTCTACATCTTGACTTTTGGGTGGTTGTTTTGTTTTTGTTATTGGACTATAGTTTATCATCATCATTTAACATATTTCAAACACACACAACACAGAATGTTGCATTGTACAGATGTAGTGGAACTCGGTGTATAGTGGATAGCTATGGACACACACACACTTTTTCCCCCCTGTTATTGTGGTAAGTCATGCTGAAATCCATGTCATCGTGACCGCAAGGGCATTTCCCCCAGTGTCTCCCACACACCCATTTGTTGTCTTTGGACGTTGTCACGGTCTATGCAGAGATAGATTTTTATTTCCATTTGTATGGGTTTGAGCGTATCAGCCTTTCCTTTCCAGCTCCTGGGCTTTCCCTGTACATTCGAAAGACTTCCTCTGTTCCAAAGTATGGAATGAAAACCGACTCATGCATTGTTGTTCTTTGAGCACTTGCTTGGTTTCGGTTTGCCAGTCCACGGCTTCCCTCCTTCGCAGGAGCCAGGATCTCGCTCTTGCACTCTGGGCAGCCCTTGCTGGCCACCAGGCCCCGCCGGCGTCTCCATGGAATTTTAACCACCTGGAAATCGCGTGGCTAGTGTTGTCTCCAAGGCGGCAGACGCCAGCCAATATGTTCCCAGCCTCCTCTCCCCGCCCCCGCTCCCCCTGTCTGCTGCCGGGGCCGGTTGTGCAGTGCTGTGCCATGCGAAACCGGGAGCTAAGTGCCACGAGGATGCCTCAGGGCTGGGGCGGACGCCCTCCACCCGCCCCGGGACAAGCTCTAGCTTTCGGGCGGCCAGCGCTGCGTCCTCTCTCCCGGGCTCTCGGGGTCTGTCCCGCTTACGTTCGCGCCGGTTGTCGGCCGCCCTCTGGCGGCCTCTTTTATATCGCCTCTTCCGTCTGGAGCTCTGGCGCCCTTGGCGATGGATAGGACGCGGCCTCCGAGCGTGAAGCGGAGTCCCGGGCGCCCGGCGAAGCTGCCGGGAGCTCTCCGGGTCACGCAGGGGCGTGGGCACGTCATTCGCTCGCCGCGTTCTGGGCGCGCAGGCTCACTGGGGGTGGTCGCGCCGCGCTTCCGCCCGGACGTGGAGCCGCCTGGCCCGGCGTACTGGTACTCACCAGCGCCCCTTGGGCTGCAGGAGCCACCCCGCGATGGCCCGGCGCTGCGGGGAGGAAAGGGAGGGCGTCCTGCACCCACGCAGACGCCCGTGGCGCGGGTGTTCTTTGCCGACCTTATTAATTTCCCCACTCCCTCTACACTTCCTGCTCCAGAGGAGAAGGCCGACCGGTACGTGCTGAGGCCCGTGGAGTGTGGAATGGACGCAGTGGCGGGCATGCTTGAGTCCCGGTGGTTGGACTCTTTCTGATAGATTTTTCGGAGTCGCACGCAGGAGGTGGGGACCGCCCCGGGCCATGAGAGGTAACCTGGGTAGGGTGGCACGGGTCTGGGTGTTGTCCCTCTTGGGGCCCAGTCGTCGGAGGCGCGTCTGCAGAATTTTCCCAAGTCGCCATCGAGAGACATTGAGGGACCGGTACCTGCCAACTTGGGCGAACTGGAGAGGGCATGCCCCGTCCACTCTGCCCCTCATTCCTGGCACTCATCCCCCCGTCCCCCTTTGCTGCCACGCTACCCTGAGATGGCCGTGAGAGCTCAGGGGCTGGCAGTGATGGGGTAGTGCTGGGGACCGGTGGCTGGACTGAGCTGCTGGGGGACCCCTGCAATTTGTGAATAGCCAGCCCCCATTGCTGGGTGTGGCAAGTTTTTCACCAATTGTTGGCGGGTTTTTTTGCTGCTAGAGAGGTGCGGTTTTCTTCAGTGCATGTTGCCAGGGACCTTGGGCTTCTGGACATGCATAGTGCTCTGGGTTTGACCACAACTTTGCACCTGGCTCTCCCGTTGCTTCTTGAGCTGCCTGCCTGGGCGTGTGCATCGGCTCTTAGGTGTGTGTCCAGCTGACCCAATCCTACCTCATACTCCATCTCTGGCCCCTGGCAACCCGAGGGCAGTGAGGCCATGCAGTGTGGGTCCTCTACTCTCATGTGGCTGTGATAACCTCATCTCACAGGTGTCATGTCATGTGTGAGATGTAATATTCCCAGAATTGTTAGGCACTGTCACCTGAGAAGAGGTGGCTGGTGAGGCTGAAGTAGGCCCTGCTGGTGACGGTCTCCCTGGGTCTCCCCTTTGGGGATTCCATGCACATGGATTGGTGGTTATGTCATGCTCTCCAGGGCTGGGGCTAAGTTGAACAAGATGAGGGCTGGAAGTTCAAAGAAAACGGGACCACTCTTGTCCTGCCCTTGAGGCCCTTGCCTCTCCCCCACTGCCTTGTGTGGAACTCAGGAGTGGCGACTCTATCCCGACCTTAGTCTCTTGTCCTTTGCTTCAGGGCATCAGTGTGGCTATGGTCCTCTGATGCAACAGACGCTTTTTTCACCTTAGGAGGCATGCAGCAGACTGGTGGGATGGCTCTCCCCAGGGCAGGAGGGCCACTTGCAAGACCCATCCCACCGCTCTGCTGCATGCCTCCTTGGTGTGTGAGCATGTGTCACCTACTCTCTGTGGTGCCTCTGGAGTTGTACAGGTTGTCCCTCAGGCGCTGAAAATCAAGCAGTGCTGTTTCCTATTCCCAGAAAACCCCTTGTGTCACCACTGTGGTGGTGTGTCCTGTGCATAGCATTCTTGGGCGCCTTGATGGTAAGGTGGCGCACCTGTCCCACTTTCGGGGCAAGTACCTCATTGTGGTCATGCTTACTGTGCTAGAGGGACTGAGGTTGCCAGGTGAATGTCATGAATACCTTTTTGCCAGGATTTGTGTGTAATAGTGGGAGGCTGGGCAGCACAGAGAGGGGCTCAGTCAGACTTCAGGGCTAGGGTTAGGGTGAGGGTTAGGGTTAGGGTGAGGGTGAGGGTTAGGGTTAGGGTGAGGGACAGTTTCAGGAACTTGGTAAGACATGGGTGAGGATATTAGCTCAGGATAAAGTCAGGACTTTAGATATTGACGGCCGCAGGGCCTTAGTTAGGACGAGTGTCAGGGCCTTAATCAGGACCAGTGTCAGGGCTTGATGTAGGGACAGCGTCAGAGCCTAACTAAGGTACGGCAACAGGGCCTAAGTGAGGCCTATCTTTAGGGCCTGATTGAGGGACAGTGTCAGGGCATGACGTAGGAGTAGTATAAGGGCGTCTGTAGTATCAGCCTTAGGGTCTTCATTAAAGACATTCTCAGAGCCTCTTTTAGGGACAGCCTCAGAGCCTCACTTAGGGACAGTGTCACGGCTTACTTTGGGATAGTTTCAGGACCTTGGTAATATAAGGATCAGTGTATTAGCTCAGGATAATGTCAGGACTTAAATATTGAGGGCAGCAGGGCCTTAGTTAGAGACAGTGTCAGGGACTGAGTTAGGTGTAATGTCAGGGCCTTATTTAGACTAGAGACTCCAGGACCTTCCCTGAGTTCCAAAGGGCAGATTCGAACAGTTGCTAATCAGGGATCGAGGGGATGCAGAGAAAAGGGAGGAACCATCAAGAAACAATAGTGCAGCCTTGGGGCAAGATCCTGGTTTTGCCGCAAGGGTTACAGGTAAGAGTATCTTTGAGCTCTTTACCAACTTAAAACCCCCACAAAATAGAAGATTTTAGTCTTCTTTATTTCAGGGAAGCTCATCAAGAGACCATCTGAGGCCAGATTAGAGGGAGTTAGGCCCTGTACACACACTAATCCTTAGGAGCAAGTGTGTTCTTAAACCATTGCTGTAAAACTCCTCACCAGATCCTCCTGCATTTGGACGCATGGTTTTTGAGGGCACAAGTTTTCTGTGTCCCCCTTTGGCTGCCAAAGCAGTAAAACCATTCTTTTCTACTTCCTCCAAACCTCTCTCTCTCTGAGATTCGATTTGGCACTGGTGCACACAGGTCGAGTTTTCGACATCAAATTTAGTACCCAATGTGGGGCTGACTTGGGGATGGCCCCTGTGGGTCCCCTGACTTGATCGGACACTGAGATTTTCTCCATGCCAGCCTCTTTCGAGAGAGTGTAGGGTTGGAGAATTCCTTTAGAGGCCAGACCACCTGGGACCCTTGCCTGGAAAGGCCGAGCCCCAGTCATCCCAGCAGTTAGAACTCTGGGGCAGGAATAGATGGTGGAAGAGGGACCACCCTAGCAGCTGCCAAGGCCGTCTTTGCCTTGAGGACGTTCCTCTGTTCTTCCTGCCTGGGCTGCCCCGAATGTGCTACTCCAAGGGATTATTTTGGGGCACCAGGAAAATAGCATTTGGGATGTTGCAGCACCTCAACCAGCGTGTGGTAACTCCCCTGGCATGCAGTCTGAGGTCCTTTTAGCCCTGTACATTTGGGGGAAACTTGGTTCCCATTTGGGTGATTTTCATTCCAGGAAATCTCATTTGGAAGGTGCACCACTTGGACAGAGGTCACAGGCTAAGTTGAGACTTGGAAGATGATTTGAGTCTTGTGCTGTTTGGTTTCTGTTTGGTTTCTGGTTCCTTTGGTTTGAGGCTTCCGTTGGTGTTTAGGATTTTGTTTTGTTTTTAGTCGGTGTGTGAGTGTTCTATGGTTCAAGCATAAGAAGTGCTTCTTCTTCAGTTCCATGTGATATCCAGTGGGCAAAATCCTGGCAGACTGGTCAACCTATAGTTGTAAACCTAAGACTAAGAAAAGAATGAAATTCTATTGTAATTTTGTCTGGCCAATGTATGGATACATTCTTGAAAAATGAGGAATGGTGGTCTTTGAGTGGGAGCCTAAATGACTATACTATCCTTCAGCTAGAGTTCTTTTGTCACAGGAAGAGAAAGACAAAAGAAGTTCCATATGTTCAAGCATTTATGAAGCTACGTAATAAAGAAAGTGAGCAGCTAGGTAACAGGCTGATGGTACAAAGAGAAAAGAAAATCACTTTGTAGTAGAGCTGGTTGTCTGAATGCGGAAGAAAATAAGGGGCAACATAAGATGGATACAGAAGGTGATGAACATCTGTGAAAATGGAACACTGAGGAAAGAGTTGTGCATGACCAGGATTTTCTAAGATGGATTTTGTTGGCAGTGGGTTAGGGCAAGCCTGGATTTGGTTTCTCCCTCCAAAGTTGTCTTGGAATGCTGCTTTTGATTGTGAACAGCTTGTGAGTTCCTTTGCCTGTGTCTGTGATCTGTATTCTTGTTTGAAATCTCTTTACTTTGGTTCAGTGAATAAGTGTTGTTTGGCCAATTCTAACAGTTCTTTTGATCTCCAGCTAACTTTGAGCTGCTTTAGAAGGCCCTTGAGCCATGTCAGAGAGAAATGTTTGATTAGTATGTTAAATTACATAGAATTCCTAAAACTCTAGTATGTCCTGGTAAAGTTTTATCAGTCATAATTCTAGTTATTTTTAAATGTTGTATGTAACAGCAATAATGGTTTCTTTTGTAATTTACATTGTGGTCAAATGTTTAACCATGACCTTTTAAGTCTTTATGTGATTTATAGATAGTTACTGTTGTGCTCTAACACTTTGCAAAAGTGCTCCATCTTCAAGAAGATCTATGTGAAGGACCTTTTGGCAAGCACAGGTCTCTGATAAATTTCATATCATAATGCCACACTGGGTAAGAAATAAAAAATCTTAATGGAGAATCGGATGGCTTTGTAAACAGTTAACAGAAGGATTGGTTACTGAGTGAACTGGTGAATATGGTTATAATGTTTTTGTTTTTTTGTTACTGGCTTTGATCTGTGTTTTCCAGACACAGGGAAGTCCTTGCCCTCAAGCTACTTAGGACTTGGAGCAATTGGATAAATGACACCTCTGTATGGAAGTGTGGATTTATGAAAGTTACTGTATTGGCTTCATTTTGCCCTGATGTTTAAGAGGAAAGGAAAATTACCTAGTGAAGTTATCAGAATCTAACTACTCATGATGTATCACTGTTTGCTTTAGGTCTACGGCTAAAAGCACATGTGCAATGCTTGTGTGACAATTGGGTATGAACAACAAAATGTATGGCCTATATAAAGCGTTTTCTCATTAACATTCCTCTGAGCATGTGCACGATACCTGATCAGTATTCCCCCAATGTGGATTAACTAGGCAAATATAAAGGAGGCCTAGCGCTGAGGGACGTGATCTACACGTGGGCCAAACAGCTGAATCATTCTGGCACTGAGGGATTGACATTTTGATCATCGATGCTTTCTATTGAAAGACTTGTAATCAAAAGGGAAAAAAACTCTTCACATATTGAGGTGTGAGGAAGTCACTCTGGCTTATACATGGTTTAACTTAAATTTTACTGAGCAAAGTGGCCTGTTTTGTGGCCTTTTGTATATGAATTGTACATCTGCTTTGGCATTGAGGAGGGGAATGCATTTGACTGTCAAAAAGGAGTAACTGTGCTTCAGACATACGAGATAAACCTAAGTGTCCATTGTAGATGTGATTTCGATGCATTCCCGTATTTTTGTTTTCTTTTTTTTTCTAAGTCTTTATTGGAGTATAATTGCCGTACAGTGGTGTGTTAGTTTCTGCTTTATAACAAAGTGAATCAGTTATACATATACATATGTTCCCATATCTCTTCCCTCTTGCGTCTCCCTCCCTCCCACCCTCCCCATCCCACCCCTCTAGGTGGTCTCAAAGCACTGAGCTGATCTCCCTGTGTGTATCTTTTTGAATTCGTGTTTTTGTTTCCTTCAGAAAGATACCCCCAAGTGTAATTCCTGCATCATATGGTAGTTCTATTTTCAATTTCTTGAGGAACCTCTGTACTGTTTTCCACAGAGGCTGCACCAATGAACATTCCCAAGAGAAGGCGTGAGGGTTCTCCTCATCCTCGCCAAGGCTTGTTAGTTGTTGTGTTTTGGAAGATAGCCAAGTTTTTAGGTGTGAGGTGATAATCTCATTGTTCTTTTGATGTGCGTTTCCCTGATGATAAGTGATATTGGTCATAGTTTCATATGTCTCTTGGCCATCTGTACGTACTCTTTGGAAAAATGTTCGGTCCCAAGTTTTAATTGGGTTTTTGATTTTTGGAGGTTCAGTTGTGTGGTTCTTCATCTATTTGGGATATGAACCCCTTTTCAGACATACTGTTTGCAACTATTTTCTCATATTTGGTAGGCTGCCTCTTCATTTTGTGCATGGTTTCCTTTGCCATTGAAAAGCTTTAAAGTTGGGTGGAGTCCCATTGGTTTATTCTGCTTTTGTTCCCCTTGCTTGGGGAGGCAGATCCAGAAAATATTGCTAAGACGGATGTCAAAGAGCATACTGCTTATGTTCTCTTCGAGGAGCTTTATGGCTTCAGGTCTTACGTTGAAGTATTTGATTCACTTTGAGGTTGCTTGTGTAGGTGGTATAAGAAAGGATTCCAGTTTGATTCTTGTGCATGTCGTTGTCCAGTTTTCCCACCACCATTCATTGAAGAGGCTATCTTTTCCCCATTGTATCGTCTCACCTCCGTTGTCATAGATGAATTGACCATATATGCCTGTGTTTCTTTTGGGGCTCTCAATTCTGTTCCATGGATCTCTGTGTATTTCTTTTGTTCCTATACCATACTGTCTTGATTATTCTAGATATGTAGTATAGTTTGAAACAGGGAGTGTGATATGTCCAAGTTTGTGCTTCTTTCTTAAGATCATATTGACTATTCAGGTTCTTTCCTGTTTCCTTACACATATTAGAATTCTTTGTTCTAGTTCTCATAAAATTCCATTGGTATTTTGATAAGAATGGCATCAAATCTCTAGATTGCTCTGGGATGTGGAATCATTTTAACAATATGAATTCTTCCAATCCATGAACACATTATATCTGTCCATTTGTCTGTGTCGTCTCCAGTTTCTTTCATCAGTGTCTTCCAGTTTTCTGAGTACAGGTCTTTTACCTCCTGGGTTAGATGTATTCCTAGGTATTTCATTTTTGTTAATACCATTGTCAATGGGTTTGTTTTCTTAATTTCTCATTCTGAAAATGTGTTGCCAGTGGATAGAGATGCAACTGATTTCTATAGGTTAATTTTGTATCCTGCAACTTAACTGAATTTTCCAATGAATTCTATTTGTTTTGGGGGGGTCATCTTAAGGATTTTCTAAATAAAACATCATGTCGGGACTTCCCTAGTGGTCCAGTGGTTAAGAGTCCGTGCTCCCAATGCAGGGGGCCTGGGTTCGATCCCTGGTCAGGGAACTAGATACCACATGCATGCCACAACTAAGAGTTCTCATGCCACAACTAAGGAGCCTGCCTGCCGCAACTAAGGAGCTCACCTGCCACAACTAAGACCCAGCGCAACCAGAATAAATAAATGAATGAATAAATAAATAAATAAATGAAATATAAAACATCATCTCATCTACAAACAGTGACAGTTTTACTTTTTCCTCTACCGTTGGATTCCTTTTATTTCTTTTTCTCATGTAATTACTATGTCTGGGACTACCTAGACCATGTTGAATGAAAGTGGTGAGAGTGGTCGGGGTTAGAGTTAGGTCTAAGCAGAATCCGCCCTCTTCCCCTTCCTCCCTCCCCATCTCTCTGAGGCCTCCAGGAAGGACAGGACTATTCCTGGGTCACAAATGACTCAGGGAGTTGAACTGGACCACTGTTTCTCTGCCCCCCAGTCCTGGGCATAGTTTTGTATACTATCTCTGTACCTTCTTTGACCAGGTGTCTATTTAGAGCTTTCCCTATTTTTAATGGGGTTGTGTTGTAGTTCTTTGTATATTTTGAGACAAATTCTTTATTAGATATGTTTGCAGTTTTTGTCCCCCAGTGTGTGTTGTCTTTCGATTTTCTGAATGAGGTTTTTCACACAGTAGAAATTTTTAATTTTATAAAGTCCACAGAATCCCTTGTTTTTCTTTCTGGACTGCTTTTTTGCGTTGTATGTTAAAACCACAAAGCTTGTGATGGACATGACCAAGCCCAAGGTCATATCAATTTTCTGTGATGTTTTCTCCTATAATTTTGAATAGTTTTGCATTTAAAACTTGTCTCTGAATCATTTTGAGTGAATTTGGTGTAAGTTGTCAAGCTTGTGTCTACATTCATTTTATTCCATACGGCTTCCAATTCATTGTTCCTTAACTACTTTGGAGAAGCTATGGGATATTGTCTTCATTTGTTTGAGTTTCCACAATTTAATGGGTTCAGCAATTCTGCCAGCAGGGTCGCTGTCTCCAGTGACCCGTGAGGGAGGGGTGGCCTGCACTTCCCGTACCGACCACAGGGTGGCGCTGATCCCGCCTCTCTGACCCACAGCGCATGCGCATTCCCCGCGGACCCAGCTCTGAGCGCAGCTGAGGGCAGTTGTGTCTCCTCAGGCAGCGCCGGGTTGTGGCTGCTGACGGGCGCTCGGTCTCCTCAAGGACTCGCTGGGGTTTCGGCTTCAGGACAACGTGGGGCTGCGTCCTCGCTGACGGGAGCTGGGTTTCCTGAGGACGCAGGCGACGCCGGAGGAACAGGTGAGGAGACAGTGAGGAACAGTGGGGAGAAGCTTCCTGGGGGCGACTGACGGCTGCCGGGGTCCGTCCTCGTGCGACCCAGGAAGGGCTTGGTGTGCAAAGCTGGGTTTTTGGTCAGGCTGGTGTGCGGTGGAGCTGCGTGGGTTATGGGGTGTGCAGTCTCCCCCGTACCGTTTACCGTGGGGCTGCCCTTCCACTCGGTGTGTCCCTGCCCCCCTGGTCGTAACTTAACGGCCCCCTCCCCCGCCAGAGTGCGGGGTGGGTTCTGGGCTCTCCGTCCCGTCCCTCTGGTCTGTGCGCCTGTTTTGAGCCAGTTCCACACTGTTTTGGGGACTGTAGCTTCATGATGAAGTGTGAAGTCAGGGAGGGAGATGCCTGCGGCCCGTTCTGGTTTCTCAGGGTCACCTTGGCTCTTCGGGGTCCTTTGTGGCTCCACACGCATCTTAGGAAGATTTGCTCCATTTCTGTGAAAAACACCATTGGAATTTCAGGACGGCCTGCCTTCCCTGTGTGCACCGCTTTGGGTGGAAAGGACGTTTTAGCAACAGTAATTCTTGCATTCCATGAGCATGGGGAGTCTTTCCACCGACTTGTGTCTTCTTCAATGTCTTCATGAGTGTCTTAAAGTTTTCAGGTCTTGCACATCCTCGGTTAAATTTATTCCTTGGTATTTTGTTCTTTTTGATGCAGCTGTAAATAGGTTTTTTTTCTCTTTCTGATGGTTCATTATTCGTGTTTAGAAATGCAGTTGAGTTGTGTGTACCGATTTTGCGTCTTTACTGAATTCATTTATTATTTCTAACAGTATTTTCTTGGTGGAATGATGTGGAAAATTGAACTTCCCAAATCCCGCTGTTTCTAACCACATCTAAGTCATCCACAACAGGGAAGAAAGGGAAGTTTTTTATATTTGGAAGTTCTAATAAGTCTTTCCACAGTGCCTCTAAATGACATGTGGACTTGGGGTGAGCTGCATCTGGGTAAGGCTTGGCCTCTGTATGGAAGTTTGATGTTTCCTCTGCCTTTCTGGCATGGTTTTGACATGGTGTTTTGCAAAGTACTTGACTTTCCAGTAATTTCAAACGTACAGACAGCTTTACATACAGAAAAGCAAGTCTTGTATCTTGATTAAATATATTCGTAAATATTAATGTTGACATTATTTAAAATGGAATTGTTTTCATAAGTTCTTTTTCAGATTATTTATCGCTAGTATATATGTATAAGATAGATTTTTGTGAATTGATATTTTTTCTATAACTTTGCTGAATTAGTGATTAGTCAAATAATTTGTTGTTGTTATAGGAAGTTTTATATATAAGATGGTGTGATCTGTGTTCTGTGAATGCACACAGTTTTAATTTTTCCATTCACATATGGATGGCTTTGGTTTCTTCCCTCAAAACCCTGGGTAGAACTTCCAGTACACTATTATCAGTGGTGAAGGCCACCTTCCTGGCCTTGTTCCTGATTTCAGGAGTAAATCTTTCAGTTTTTAACATTGAGCATGGTGTTTGCTGTGGCTTTGTATACTACTCTTTTTCATATTGAACAAACTTCCTTTTATTCCTATTTTCTTGAGTGCTTGTGTCATGAAATAGCACTGGAGTTTGATTATAGCCTTTCCTGCAGTAATTGATAGGATCATGTGCTTTGACTTCACTTCTTTATAGTTCTTCAGTACATTGCTTAGGTTTAATATGTTGAACAACCTGACATTTCCAGTGTAGAGATACTTGCTTATGGCATCATGCATTTAATGTTCTGTTGGCTCCATGTTGTTCTAATTTTGTGGAGGATTCTTGTGTTCATATTTGTAAGGTATACTGGTGTACATTTCTTTCTCATGATGTATTTGTGTGACTTGATTAGATGTGGCTTGGTGTTGGTGCTTTGAAGGGTCAGCATTAGGGCTGGAACTGGGTTATGGTTGCCCTAAGCGACCCTGACGTTGCAGCCCAGGCCGCCCGCCTCTGAGCACTGCGTCCCCCCGCCAGCTCTGACCTGGCCCTCTAGAGACTCCCCCCGTCCTTGGAGGGCAGGGCTGACCGCCCCTCGGCCTCCCTCCCCCGCTCTGCCCTTCCGTCCGTCCTCCCTGATTCAGGACACCCCGTCCTCCATGAGGCTCCTGGATTCCGGCCTGGGGGACCCACAAGCCCCCACGAGCTGTGTCGACCACGAGGATTGTCACCTCAAGAGGCCCCGGAAGACGGACTTCCCGGGACCTCAGTATGGGACTTTGTGTGCCGATGGGCCACCACAGAGCTGCCCGGGGTGAGCTGAGGTCACTGACCGGTGTGCGGGCGTCCTCATGGGGGGCATTTGGACCCAGACACATGGGGGAGAAGGCGATGTCATGGCAGAGACAGAGACGGGGCTGGGAGTGGCCTGGGACTGACTGACCCCAGAAGGCGTGGAGGAGCGGGCCCCCAGCACCTTGACCTCGGGCTCCAGGCCTGAGGGGAAGCGTCCCCTGTCCCAACCGCACCCCCCGTCTGGTGTCCTGTGCCGGGGCCACAGGAATCCCACACCCGGCCTGCGGGGCGCGGCGCTGTGCTTGCTGACACCCAGGACCGTCACCGGCCTCCCCCCCTCTGGGCATGACCCCCTCTCCTCCTCGGTGAGGGACCCAGGGCCCAGGACCCCCGTCCCACACTTCCCCATCACAGCAACCTGCCCCGCTCCCCCAGCCACCCCTGGGGCATCTCAGGCCCCAGAAAGGAGCCGCAGCAGCGTGGTGACTTGGCGAGTGGTCACAGGCCACCGCACCCACCCCGAGACCTGAGTGTGGCCATCTGAGAAGGGACCCACAAGCCCCCCGAGCCAGGCGCCCCGTTTCACAGGGCAGGTCCTTTTGCCGAGTCTCTGGAGGGGAATGTCGAGCAGGGGTGCCTGAGGCCTGCGAACATGTGGGCCAGAGAGGTCCTCCCCAGGAGCCCAGGCACAGTGAGCCCGGGGCGTGTGCATCCCTCTCCTCCTGTACTCCACGGAGTGAGGTTAAAGCCCCAGTGACCCCCAAGAAGAGACAAGACACCCAGAGGACTAGACCATCCACAGACCGGGTACTGAGTGTCCACCTCTCCAGGCTCCGAGCACCCGCATTTCCCACCTGCACCCCATCACTCTCCACTTCAGTGTGCCCGTTTCCCCGCCAGGTGAAGTGGACGGCAAACGTCCCGCACTGGTGTTTTCAGCAGTGGAGACGGGGCTTCCTTTCTCTTGCCGGCTGGGGTCTGGCCAGACACCAGGAGCTTCCAGAGGCGCGGGGCTAGGCGCCGCCCTGCAGGGAGCAGCCCTGATCCCGCCCTACAGTGCCGCCTGCTGGTCTCTCTGTCCTCCCATCCGGCACAGTCTTCACCTACCCCGCTGCCTCTGATGGTCCCTCCACACTGTCTGGCGATCAGCCCCTCATGCCCACCGCCATCACCCCCAGCTCCACACCCCTCCTCCAGCCTCAGGGATGACCCAGGACCCTTCCGGGGCTCCCCGCCTGCCCACCCTTGGTCGGTGTCCTCAGTCCACCTGTGCAGACAGGTGAGGATCCCCTCCAGAGGCTCTCAAACGCTTCACCCCTACATCCTCCCCGGGGTCGGCCCATGTCTTGTCAGGATGTTCCACCCTCACCAAGCCCCCAAGTACATGGCAAGGGCAGGCATCAGGCCTGCTGCATGCACTGCTGTGCGTCCTGCTCTATACACAGGAATGACCCTGCCCCAGGATGCAGGAAAGTCAGCCTTACCTCGGGACGTGGGGAGAGGGGCTGCCCACAGGGTGGATGTCAGCTCTCGGCTCATCAGGCAAGGGCAGCCGGGTTCTCGCTCCTTGGACCCTTTCTCACCCAGCCAGACCATGACCCGGCTTTGTTCCCACCCCTGTTGTCCCTCCATTGGCCTCGCTCTTGTGAGCAGAGCAGGACAGTGTGGTCTGTGGTTACAGGCTGAGACACACAGACACTGGCTGACCTGCGTGCACCCATGCTGACCCCACGGAACGGGCACTGCAGCACATAGTGGCTCCCAATATAATCTTCCCATGGTGCCTCTTGTAGTATGTGGACTCCTACAAGGGTGATTAGCATCCCCACTGTGGGTGAACTGAATCTGGGTAGGGCTTGGCCTCTGTAACAGAGTTTGATGTCTGTATTTCTGGCATGGTATGACATGGTTGTTTTGATAAGTACTTTTTTTTCTAGTAAATTTCAAGTGTATAAAAAACTTTAAATAGCAGTATAAAGTTTTCCACCTTCACAAAATACTCCAGTGTGTTTTACCCTGTGAGAGTGGGAGGGCCACTCTCACAGGGAACCAGCATATAACCTCAAAGTGAGGAATAATTATGGTTTCCACATTATAATCCTATCCACAGACCCGCTTCAACTTTCACCAGCTGCCCCAGCTTTGTGGAAATGTATTTTTCTATTCGAATCCAGTTTTCTCTTCTTGGAACCATCACTGGGGCTTTTCCTCACTTAAAAAACTTTGCTGGATTGAAAGTGTACAAGATGAGCATGATCTGGGTGGTTTTTCTGTATGGCTTCTTTCACTTGGGATGTTTTCACTGTTTATCCGCATTGTAACATTGATCATTATTTCATTCATTTTTTCCATTGGGATTAAAAACACATAACATTTACCATTTAAACCACTTTTTAAAAGCTTTTTAAAAAATATTTTATTTTCTATTTTTTGGCTGTGTCGGGTCTTTGTTGCTGCACAGAGGCTTTCTCTAGTTGCGGCGAGCGGGGGCTACTCTTCGTTGCCGTGTGCAGGCTTCTCATTGCGGTGGCTTCTCTTGTTACAGAGCACAGACTCTAGGCACACGGGTTTCAGTAGTTGTGGCACGAGGGCTCAGTAGCTGTGGCTCGCGAGCTTAGTTGCTCTGTGGCATGCAGGATCTTCCAGGACCAGCACTTGAACCCATGTCCCCTGCAGTTGGCAGGCGGATTCTTAACCAGTGTGCCACGAGGAAAGCCCCAATTAAACCATTTGTAAGTATACAGTTCTATGGCATTAACTACATTCACATTGTTGTAAAAATATCCTCACCATCCATCTCCAGAACTTTATTTTCCCCATGTGAAACCGTAGCCATTAAACACTAACTCCCCTCAACCCCTGGCAACCTTATTCTACTTTGTCTTTGGATTTGACTTATCTGCATACCTCATACTAGTGGAATCATAGAATGTTTGTCCTTTTGGTGTCTGGCTGGTTTCACTTAGCATAATGACTTCAAGGTTCATCCACATTGTAGCATGTGTGAGAATTACCTTAGTTTTAAAGGTTGAATCATATTCCATTGCGTATCTACTACACTGTACTTATCCATTCATCTGTTGAAGGATGTGTTGTGTTGCTTCCACCTTTTGGCTATTGTGAATAGTGTTGCTGTGAATATGGGGTACAGATATCTGTTCCAGTCCTTGCTTTCTATTATTCTGGGTGTACACCCTGGAGTGGAATCAAGGGATCATACATTTTCCATGTTTCTGAGGAGCCACCATACAGTTTTCCACAGCGGCTGTATAATTTTACTTTATTCCTTTACATGACAGAATAATGCAGCTTATGGATCTACCTTACTTTGCTTATCCGTTTACCTGCTGATGGACATTTAAATCTTTCCTACCCTGGGCTATTGTGAACAGTGCTGCTATGAATCGCTGGTGTACAAGTTTTTGTTTGAAGCCTGTTTTCCACTTTTTTGGTAAATATCTAGGAGTGGAGTTGTTGAACCACACGGTAATGATATTTTATATTTTTGAGTAAATGCTAAAGGTTTGTACACATAGACTGCACCGTTGTACATATCCACAAGTAACTTTTAAGGGTTCCAATTTCTCTGCATTGTTGCCAACATTTGTTATTTATTTTTTTTTTTTTTGCGGTATACGGGCCTCTCACTGTTGTGGCCTCCCCCACTGCGGAGCACAGGCTCCAGACGCGCAGGCTCAGCGGCCACGGCTCACGGGCCCAGCCGCTCCGTGGCACGCGGGATCCTCCCGGACCGGGACACGAACCCGCGTCCCCCGCATTGACAGGCGGACTCTCAACCACTGCGCCACCAGGGAAGCCCAACATTTGTTATTTTTATTTACATATTTTAAAATTTATTTTAAAATTTATTTTTATTTCAGTGTGTGTGAAGGGGCATCACACTGTGGCCTTAATTTGCATTTTCATCATGACTCCTGACGTTTGACATCTTTTCATGTCCTTGTTGACCATTTGTATATCTTGCCTGGAGAGCAGTCCATGCAAGTTATTTGTCTGTTTCAAAAATTGTATTGTTTGTGTTTTGTTGATGAGTTGGAAAAGTCCCGGGTATATTCTAGGTAAAGAGTCTTATCAGATATATAATGTGCCAATATTGTCTTCCATTCTGTGGGCTCTCGTTTTACTTTCTGGATAGCCTCTTTTGATGCACAAAGGATTGTAATTTTGAGGAAATCCAATGTATCTATTGTTTTCTTTCATTTCTTATGCTTTACTGTCAAATCTAAGAAACCATTGCTAAATTCGTGGTCGGGAAAATTTAATTCCTTGGTTTATTTGAGAGTTCATAGGGTCCTTTCTCGGTACCCACTAGGCCAGGCTTTAGGCCTGGGGCTGAGTCAGTGTGAGGGTTCAGCGGTCACGGTTTAGGGTTATGGGTCATTGTTGGAGAGTCATGGTAGAGGGTTGTGGTTAAAGGGTCAGGGATTAGAGTTTAGGGGTCAGTGGCGAGGGTCTAGGGGTCTGGGGCTAGGGTTGTTAGGGGGTTACGGTTAGAGGGTAGGGTTCTTAGGGTAAAGGTTAGAGTTAGGTTTAAGCACAATTGGCCCTCATTGTCCTCCCCTCTCCTTCTCTCTGAAGCCTCCAGAATGGATAGGACTTGCCCAGGGTCAAACAGGAGTCAGGGAGCTGAGGTCAACAACTGTTTTTCTGGCCTGCCTTCGCCCAGTCCTGGGCTCTGAGAGAAGAATGAAATGTCTGTTCTTGTCTCGGACTGTTTCTTATCCACCTCAACCTCTGTCAAGCATTGGGGAGGGTGTCAGAAGTCACGCATGGTTTCCATCTGCCCTCCTACCTGGGAAGGGTGATGCTGGCCCTACTCTGCCTGGGCAGCCCCAGGTTCCAGCACAGCCCAGACAGGAGGGCACTCAGTAGACATGTGTGAATTTATACAGGACTGGGTGCAGTGACCTGCCAGCCCCCAGATGCTGCCTTATTAAGGGCTGGTGGGGCCCTCCTGGCACTGGAGGCATCCTTTGTCCCATCTGAGTGGGCATGAATAGATGATCAAGTCTCAGGCAGGACAGCCCTCGACCTCTGACTATCCAGGCAGGTATCTGTGGTCCTCTAGCTCAGTCCAGCCTGGGCATTGTCAGGCCCTCATGTACAGTTACGGAGCTGACCATGATGCCGGGCAATTCAAGAGCTACCTGGGCAGTGTAGACATTCCTTTGAGAAGTTTCAACTACCAACATGCATGTGGCTGAGAAAAAGGCCTCCCCCTCACAGCCTCATAGGCTGCCAAGAGAGATAATAATCCTCTAGACATTGGAGTGTGGCCCTGACACAACACCCATGCAGCAGACCATGGCCCTGCAATCCTTTGTCCTTTCAGTCGTTAGAAACTTTGGACATGCATATTCATTAAGAATCAAAGAGCAACTGGACCTCCCAGTGTGAGGTTTACACTGCCACTGCCATTGTCTTGGAGAGCCTTATGCATCCATGTGGCCTCTGGAAAGTCTGCCGATTATGGGTTCCATGGCATGGAATAATTCTTGAGCCTCCCGTTACTTCATTGCACAAGAGTTTCCTTACCACCCTAGCATTTGGTTTCTTCCTCTTAGTAAAGGAGAGAGAAGAAACTGGAAAAGGAGCAGTATTGTTTTTCAGGGATGGGCAATTAATATGGCCAGGGAGATGGCATAACTCAAGGACTTCCACCTCTCAGGGGCAGGAATGAGGTCTGTGTATCTTCTGACGGCACATGGGCTGTTCTGGGCCAGCCTCTGAGATGTGAGGACCTGATGCCCAAGGAAAGAGACTTGAGTTTACCACCACCAATGATCCTGACTTTTCAGCAAGTGAAAGAACTTGCAGTCTTGGGAGGGACAGTAAGAGCACTGGATGAGTTGCTGCAGCCCCTGACCCTAAGTGAACCCCTTTCTTTCTTTTGTGTCAGATTCTGTGCTGTGCAGTGAGATGTCATTGACATAGAATCTGTTGCTTTATCCCAGCCAGCATCTGTTCTCAGGCCCAAGGGCCTCAGTTTTCCTTTGGGAATTATATCTCACCTGCTTCCAGTCCAAACAGTTGCATAAGGATGACCCCATGTTCCACCCAGCTCGAAGATGGGTTTACAACCCACATCTAGCCAGTCCCATTTTCCATTTTCTGGTGATGGGTCAAGGATGAGAATGCAACCCAAGCCAGATCAAAGGCATTTAAAACCATGACTTTCTTGGAATCCAAGAAAAGGAGAAACTCTTTCTCAGAAAATGGATGGTGAGTGGTTGTCAGCCTAGAACTGCTGTTGGCCCAAGGGCAGTGAGAGAGCCTGTGCCTGTGAATGGGGTCCCCCAAAGGCACTGAGCGGGACAGAAGTTTGCAGAGAAGCAAGGTCACACTGAGACAGTGTGAGCCACTGGACCTGCCAGGTCCAAACCCATTCTTCAACTTGCCACTTGCAAGTATTAATGTATTTCTACCCTTACAACAAATACTAATTTATTTTACTTCCGTAAGTGGTCCAGTCGCTGGGAAAAGAAAAAGTCCTGGTTGATACGTCTGAGTCAATAATCCCTGACCCTTCCTCAGGTGTCCTCACTGGGTAGGCGTGGCTGGGGTAGGTGAAGACACTGGGTGGGGTCATATACTAGGGGAGCTGCCAAACAGCTCTGTCCCTGCTCCTTCCCTGTCCCAGGAGAGGGAAAGCCTGGAACAGTGATAGGATAGCCAGTAGGGGAAGAGGTTCCTCAGTGGTTAATTGGCCTTTTTGTGTTTTCCTTCATTTAGGGTCCATTTTGGTAATGTGTTTTTACAAAGAAATCCCCCTTTTCCTCTAGATTTCCAGTTTGTTACAGTAGGTTTCTCTTATTTGACGTTTAATTTTTCCTGTCTAATTTTCTACAGAATCATGACAAATAATGAACAAATCCTCATACTTTACTATTAACTGAAGTCCCTATTCACGTTCCCTTTGTTATACCTTTCCTTGTTCCAGGATCTGAGAGGACATGCGGTCATCATGTCTGTTTAGACTCTTCTGGGCTCTGACAGTTGCTCAGACTCTCCCTGTTTCCATGACCTTGACAGCGTGGAGGAGGGCTGCTCAGGTATTGTATAGACTGCCAGGCGCTGGGATTTGCTTGGTGGTTTTGTCGTGGTTAGACTTGGCTTTGAGAAAGCAGACCACAGAGGTGAAGTGCTTCCTCTTCACTATATATCAAGAGGACAGGCTCTTAAGGGAACGTCTCACTTATATTCTTAAATTTGGTCACCTAGCTGAGGTAGTGTTTGTCAAATTTTCCCACAGTGAGGTTAATTTCTTCCCATGTCCATCCTGTGTGTCTTATGTAGGAGGAAATCATAATGCAGAAGCCACACTTGAGGAGAGAGGGGTTAGCTTCACATCCTTGATGGACAGCTGAGTGGCTATATACATTGTTTAGAAGCTTTCTGCATAGGAGATTTCTATTTAACACCATTCATCAAAAACTATGTAATTTATTTATACCAGTTGGGACACGTGAATATTTATTGTAAAGTTTTGGTTATAATCCAGCACTACATTATTAGACTGCTTAGTTAATTCTTGCTTTGGCTGTTGAGAGCTTTTTCCATTTGCTCTTGTTTTCATTTTACATAATTTTTCTTTTGTGGGTTTTAAAAATTTTGGGTACTTCTTTACTTTCTGATTTTTTTTTTTTTTTTTTTTTTTTTTTTTTGCTGTATGCGGGCCTCTCACTATTGTGGCCTCTCCCGTTGCGGAGCACAGGCTCCGGATGCGCAGGCTCAGCGGCCATGGCTCACGGGCCCAGCCGCCCCGTGGCACGTGGGACCTTCCCGGACCGGGGCACGAACCTGTGTCCCCTGCATCGGCAGGCGGACTCTCAACCACTGCGCCACCAGGGAAGCCCAACTTTCTGATATTTTAAGATTATCCTGCTTCATATATTTACTGTCTCAGTGCTAGCATCAGCCCTTTCTTCAAAGAAGCCTTGTTCCTTTTATTAAGGAATGGTATTAAAAACTTACATGTGGGAGCTAAATATGCTCAGCTGACAGTACATAGAAATATATGCATGTATCCCAGCCGATGCATATACACATAATTATAAAGATTTCCATGTGGAACTATGTGTAGGCTAAAGAGAGTTTATACTGATATCTCCAACCGGATCTGTTATGACATGGATATTGTAACCTTCTCCCTTTGTTTGACTGTAACATCCAACTCCAGTGGTAAGAAACCTGGCTTCCACCATTTGTCATTTATTAAGTTCAGTGCTTGTTCCATTTGACGACTGATATAGTAGTTTCAGTACTGTTAGCTGCTACCCCTCATGGGAAAGAAAATAGAGTCCACTGTGTATGTATGGCACATTTTGTCTTTGGCCTACAGATTCTGTACATTTCCAAAGTTGACTTAGGTCAGCCCATTTGTCCCACTACCAACAGTGAGTTTTTTCATACATTTCTGAATCAGTTAGATTCTTTGTTACGTTCTGTATTCCAGTCTTTGACACTCCCATATCCTAGGTAGCTAAGTTTGAATAGATTGTAAATTACTTGTTGGGTTGTAAAAATCTGTGGGTGTAGCCAAATGCATAGTGACAGGTATTCACCACTAAAGTATCATATGGACTATTTCAACCACATATTCTGTAAACTGTTTACCGTGTCAGTTTTGCCTTTTCTAGAATGTCATATAAATGAGGTCATACAGTGTGTAGCTCTTCAGACTGGATTCTTTCACTTAGCAATGTAAGTGCAGATGCATCTATTTTTTTTTTCACGGGTTGATGGTCGTCCATTCCTTTATATCTCTGAATACTATTGCACTGCATGTATGTGAGAGGAAAAATAAATTTCCCTCTACACTTCTATGTTCTTCATTGAGATCCCCCTTGTAATGAAAAAGAGATGAACTGGAGAAAAAAACCAGAAGTTTAATATATACCATGCGTACCTCCTGTATACTTGAAAGATACCCAGGAAAACTGAGTCACTCCCTGAAAAGGTCCAAGCCGTTACCTTAAATGCTATCTTCAGAAAAAAAGAAAGATGTTAGGGAATGGAGGCAACCATTTAAGGGATGTTATTAGTCAAAGCCCAGTAAACAAGGGTATGGTTGTTACACAGATTTACATCCAGGTGTATTTCATTGAAAAGCTTTTTTTTATTTTTTAAACATTTATTTATTTGGCTCTGCTGGGTCTTAGTTGCGGCCTGTGGAATCTTTAGTTGCGGCATGCGGGCTCTTAATTGCAGCATGCGGGATCTAGTTCCCTGACCAGGGATTGAACCCTGGTCCCCTGCATTGGGAGCATGGAGTCTTAACCACTGGACCAGCAGGGGAGTCCCAACAAACTTTTCTTGATATTTAGTCATCATTCAGTTCCTGGTCCAGAGAGGGACATACCCTTACAAATGGAGATATCCTTAATAAATGTAAATGTACCTCCTAAAAGGGCATTTTCTACTTGGTTTTGAAAGATTCTCCTGGGTCTGCTGTTTCTTAAATTAATCAGTCCAAAATAATCCTTTTGTCAAATGGGCATATTTTGGGATGGTGTATTCTGCTCCCCTTGGCATGTATCTGCCCCAATTTGCTTATGAATTCATCTGCAGAAGGACATACTGATATCTTTCAGTTTTTAGCCATTATGAATAGAGCTGCTGTGCATTACTTGATGCTAGTTTTGGTTTGAACACAGTTTTTCAAAGCAGTTGTCTAAATACAAGAGGTACACTTCTTGGATCCTAAGGTGAGACTTTTTAGATTTGGAAAAAACTGCCAAAGTGTCTTCCAAAGCTGGTTGTACATGCATTCCACCAGCACCTTGAGTTTATTCTTGTATGCTTATTTACTGCCTGTTTATCTTCTTGGGCAGGTGTGTGTTTCAACCTTTACCAAATTTTAATGGCGTTGTTGGCATAATTTGAGTACAAATCCTTTATCAGATATGTGTTTTGGAAATAGTTTCTTGCAGTTTGTGGTTTGTCTTCTGGTTTTCTGAATAAGGTCACCAGACCCAAAGTCATGTAGATTATCTTTTTTTTCCCTAGGATTTTTATAGTTTGGTAATTTAAATTTGTCTATGGGCATTTTGAGTGAATTTTGGTTTAAGGTGTAAAGTTTGTGTCTACATTCATTTCATTACATATGGTTTGTAATTAATTGCTCCTTAACCCTCTTTTGAGAAGATACAGTGAGATACTTGGCTCCATTTCAGTTTGGATTTCCAAACTTAGTATATACAGCAGAACTGCCTTCCAGATGAGGCCTCTGGGTTTGTGAGTGCGGCACTCCCGGCACTTTTCTCACAACCCACAGGGGGCGCCGAACCCACCTGTCTGACCCTGGGGGCACAGGTGCATCCTGCCCACAGACTTTGCTCTCTGACAAGCAGATAGGAGCTTTGTCTCCTGTCAGGGCTTAGGTTTCTGGACCATGAGGCATTGTCCACCCTGACAGGAGCTGGGTTTGCTAAGCAACCACTGGTGAGGAGACTCCACAAGAGGAAAAAATGAGCAAGTGTGGAGAATCCTCCTGTGCAGCTGACTGCTGGGTGGGTGGGGTCCATCTTCAGGGCACTCAGGAGAGAAAGGGTTTAATGTGGAATACTGTGCGCTCTTAGTTAGTTTTATGTGCAGTGTAGATGGTGACCAGTGTCGTTCTTTGGAGACTGGTGTCTAGTATTCCTGGCACTGTTTGTTGATGGCTTTAGGTAGAATAAACTTTTTTTTTTTACATCTTTATTGGAGTATAATTGCTTTACAGTGGTGTGTTAGTTTCTGCTTTATAAAAAAGTGAATCAGTTATACATATACATATGTTCCCATACCTCTTGCCTCTTGCGTCTCCCTCCCTCCCACCCTCCCTATCCCACCCCTCTAGGTGGTCACAAAGCACCGAGCTGATCTCCCTATGCTATGCGGCTGATTCCCACTAGCTATCTATTTTACGTTTGGTAGTGTATATATGTCCATGCCACTCTCTCACTTTGTCACAGCTTACCCTTCCCCCTCCCCATATCCTCAAGTTCATTCTCTAGTAGGTCTGTGTCTTTATTCCTGTCTTACCCCTAGGTTCTTCATGACATTTTTTTCCCTTAAGTTCCATATATATGTGTCAGCATATGGTATTTGTCTTTCTCTTTCTGACTTAATTCACTCTGTATGACAGACTGTAGGTCTATCCACCTCATTACAAATAGCTGAATTTCGTTTCTTTTTATGGCTGAGTAGTATTCCATTGTATATATGTGCCACATCTTCTTTATCCATTCATCTGACGATGGGCACTTAGGTCGTTTCCATCTCCGGGCTATTGTAAATAGAGCTGCAATGAACATTTTGGTACATGACTCTTTTTGAATTATGGTTTTCTCAGGGTATATGCCCAGTAGTGGGATTGCTGGGTCATATGGTACTTCTGTTTGTAGTTTTTTAAGGAACCTCCCTACTGTTCTCCATAGTGGCTGTACCAATTCCCATTCCCACCAGCAGTGCAAGAGTGTTCCCTTTTTCTACACCCTCTCCAGCTTTTATTGTTTCTAGATTTTTTGATGATGGCCATTCTGACTGGTGTGAGATGATATCTCATTGTAGTTTTGATTTGCATTTCTCTAATGATTAGTGATGTTGAGCATTCTTTCATGTGTTTGTTGGCAGTCTGTATATCTTCTTTGGAGAAATGTCTCTTTAGGTCTTCTGCCCATTTTTGGATTGGGTTGTTTGTTTTTTTGATATTGAGCTGCATGTGTTGCTTGTATATTTTGGAGATTAATCCTTTGTCAGTTGCTTCGTTTGCAAATATTTTCTCCCATTCTGAGGGTTGTCTTTTCATCTTTTTTATGGTTTCCTTTTCTGTGCAAAAGCTTTTAAGTTTCATTAGGTCCCATTTGTTTATTTTTGTTTTTATTTCCGTTTCTCTAGGAGGTGGGTCAAAAAGGATCTTGCTGTGATTTATGTCATAGAGTGTCCTGCGTATGTTTTCCTCTAAGAGTTTGATAGTTTCTGGCCTTACATTTAGGTCTTTAATCCGTTTTGAGCTTATTTTTGTGTATGGTGTTAGGGAGTGATGTAATCTCATACTTTTACATGTACCCATCCAGTTTTCCCAGCACCACTTATTGAAGAGGCTGTCCTTTCTCCACTGTACATTCCTGCCTCCTTTATCAAAGATAACGTGACCATATGTGCGTGGGTTTATCTCTGGGCTTTCTATCCTGTTCCATTGATCTATCTTTCTGTTTTTGTGCCAGTACCATACTGTCTTGATTACTGTAGCTTTGTAGTATAGTCTGAAGCCAGGGAGCCTGATTCCTCCAGCTCCGTTTTTCGTTCTCAAGATTGCTTTGGCTGTTCGGGGACTTTTGTGTTTCCATACAAATTGTGAAATTTTTGGATCTAGTTCTGTGAAAAATGCCAGTGGTAGTTTGATAGGGATTGCATTGAATATGTAGCTTGATTTGGGAAGTAGAATCATTTTCACAATGTTGATTCTTCCAATCCAAGAACATGGTATACCTCTCCATCTCTTTGTATCATCCTTAATTTCTTTCATCAGTGTCTTATAATTTTCTGCATACAGGTCGTTTGTCTCCTTAGGTAGGTTTATTCCTAGATATTTTATTCTTTTTGTTGCAATGGTAAATGGAAGTGTTTTCTTGATTTCACTTTCAGATGCTTTCATCATTAGTGTATAGGAATGGCAGAGATTTTTGTGCATTAATTTTGTATCCTGCTACTTTACCAAATTCATTGATTAGCTCTTGTAGTTTTCTGGTAGCATCTTTAGGATTCTCTATGTATAGTATCATGTCATCTGCAAACAGTGACAGCTTTACTTCTTCTTTTCCGATTTGGATTCCTTTTATTTCCTTTTCTTCTCTGATTGCTGTGGCTAAAACTTCCAAAACTATGTTGAATAGGAGTGGTGAGAGTGGGCAACCTTGTCTTGTTCCTGATCTTAGTGGAAATGCTTTCAGTTTTTCACCATTGAGGACGATGTTGGCTGTGGGTTTGTCATATATGGCCTTTATTATGTTGAGGAAAGTTCCCTCTATGGCTACTTTCTGGAGGGTTTTTATCATAAATGGGTGTTGAATTTTGTCGAAAGCTTTGTCTGCGTCTACTGAGATGACCATATGGTTTTTCTCCTTCAATTTGTTACTATGGTGTATCACATTGATTGATTTGTGTATATTGAAGAATCCTTGCATTCCTGGAATAAACCCCACTTGATCATGGTGTATGATCCTTTTAATGTGCTGTTTGATTTTGTTTGCTAGTATTTTGTTGAGGATTTTTGCATCTATGTTCATCAGTGATATTGGCCTGTAGTTTTGTTTCTTTGTGACATCCTTGTGTGTTTTTGGTTTCAGGGTGATGGTGGCCTCGTAGCATGAGTTTGGAAGTGTTCCTCCCTCTGCTATATTTTGAAAGAGTTTGAGAAGGATAGGTGTTAGCTCTTCTCTAAATGTTTGATAGAATTCGCCTGTGAAGCCATCTGGTCCTGGGCTTTTGTTTGTTGGAAGATTTTAAATCACAGTTTCAATTTCAGTGCTTGTGATTGGTCTGTTCATATTTTCTGTTTCTTCCTGATTCAGCCTTGGCAGGTTGTGCATTTCTAAGAATTTGTCCATTTCTTCCAGGTTGTCCATTTTATTGGCATAGAGTTGTTTGTAGTAATCTCTCATGATCTTTTGTATTTCTGCAGTGTCAGTTGTTACTTCCCCTTTTTCATTTCTAATTCTGTTGATTTGAGTCTTCTCCCTTTTTTCCTTGATGAGTCTGGCTAATGGTTTATCAATTTTGTTTATCTTCTCAAAGAACCAGCTTTTAGTTTGATTGATCTTTGCTATCGTTTCCTTCATTTCTTTTTCATTTATTTCTGATCTGATCTTTATGATTTCTTTCCTTCTGCTAACTTTGTGGGTTTTTTGTTCTTCTTTCTCTAATTTCTTTAGGTGCAAGGTTAGGTTGTTTATTCGAGATGTTTCCTGTTTCTTAAGGTAGGATTGTATTGCTATAAACTTCCCTCTTAGAACAGCTTTTGCTGCATCCCATAGGTTTTGGGTCGTCGTGTCTCCACTGTCATTTGTTTCTAGGTATTTTTTGATTTCCTCTTTGATTTCTTCAGTGATCACTTCGTTATTAAGTAGTGTATTGTTTAGCCTCCATGTGTTTGTATTTTTTTACAAATCTTTTCCTGTAATTGATGTCTAGTCTCATAGCGTTGTGGTCAAAAATGATACTTGATACAATTTCAATTTTCTTAAATTTACCGAGGCTTGATATGTGACCCAAGATATGATCTATCCTGGAGAATGTTCCATGAGCACTTGAGAAAAATGCATATTCTGTTGTTTTTGGATGGAATGTCCTACAAATATCAATCAAGTCCCTCTTGTTTAATGTATCATCATTTAAATGATGATTTAAAGATCATCATTCATTTTGGACGATCTGTCCATTGGTGAAAGTGGAGTGTTAAAGTCCCCTACTATGAGTGTGTTACTGTTGATTTCCCCTTTTATGGCTGTTAGTACTTGCCTTATGTATTGAGGTGCTCCTATGTTGGGTGCATAAATATTTACAATTGTTATAGTTTCTTCTTGGATCGATCCCTTGATCATTATGTAGTGTCCTTATTTGTCTCTAGTAATAGTCTTTATTTTAAAGTCTATTTTGTCTGATATGAGAATTGCTACTCCAGCTTTCTTTTGGTTTCCATTTGCATGGAATATCTTTTTCCATCCCCTCACTTTCAGTCTGTATGTGCCTCTAGGTCTGAAGTGGGTGTCTTGTAGACAGCATATATATGGGTCTTGTTTTTGTATCCATTCAGCCAGTCTGTGTCTTTTGGTGGGAGCATTAATCCATTTACATTTAAGGTAATTATTGATATGTATGTTCCTATTCCCATTTTCTTTTTTTTTTTTATAAATTTATTTATTTATTTTTGGCTGTGTTGGGTCTTCGTTTCTGTGCGAGGGCTTTCTCTAGTTGCGGCGAGCGGGGGCCACTCTTCATCACGGTGCGCAGGCCTCTCACTATCTCGGCCTCTCTTGTTGCGGAGCACAGGCTCCAGACGTGCAGGCTCAGTAGTTGTGGCTCACGGGCCCAGTTGCTCTGCGGCATGTGGGATCTTCCCAGACTAGCGCTCGAACCCGTATCCCCTGCATTGGCAGGCAGATTCTCAACCACTGTGCCACCAGGGAAGCCCCCCATTTTCTTAATTGTTTTGGGTTTGTTATTATAGGTCTTTTCCTTCTCTTGTGTTTCTTGCCTAGAGAAGACTCTTTAGCATTTGTTGTAAAGCTGGTTTGGTGGTGCTGAACTCTCTCAGCTCTTGCTTGTCTGTAAAGGTTTTAATTTCTCCATCAAATCTGAAAGAGATCCTTGCTGGGTAGAGTAATCTTGGTTGTAGTTTTTTCTCCTTCATCACTTTAAATATGTCCTGCCAGTCCCTTCTGCCTTGCAGAGTTCCTGCTGAAAGATCAGCTGTTAACTTTATAGGGATTTCCTTGTGTGTTATTTGTTGTTTTTCCCTTGCTGCTTTTTTTTTTTTTTTTTTCCGGTACGTGGGCCTCTCACTGTTGTGGCATCTCCCGTTTTGGAGCACAGGCTCCAGACGCGCAGGCTCAGCGGCCATGGCTCACGGGCCCAGCCACTCCGTGGCATGTGGGATCTTCCCGGACCGGGGCACGAACCCATATCCCCTGCATCAGCAGGTGGACTCTCAACCACTGCACCACCAGGGACGCCCTCCCTTGCTGCTTTTAATATGTTTTCTTTGTATTTGATTTTTGACAGTTTGATTAATATGTGTCTTGGTGTATTTCTCCTTTGATTTATCCTGTATGGGACTCTCTGTGCTTCCTGGAGTTGATTAACTGTTTCCTTTCCCATATTAGGGAAGTTTTCAACTATAATCTCTTCCAGTATTTTGTCAGTCCCTTTCTTTTTCTCTTCTTCTTCTGGAACCCCTACAATTCGAATGTTGGTGTGTTTAATGTTGTCTCAGAGGTCTCAGACTGTCCTCAGTTCTTTTCATTCTTTATTCTTTATTCTGCTCTGCAGTAGTTATTTCCACTATTTTATCTTCCAGGTCAGTTATCCATTCTTCTGCCTCAGTTATTCTGCTATTGATCCCATCTAGAGTATTTTTAATTTCATTTATTGTGTTGTTCATCGTTGTTTGTTTCATCTTTAGTTCTTCTAGGTCCTTGTTAAATGTTTCTTGCATTTTGTCCATTCTATTTCCAAGATTTTGGATCATCTTTACTATCATTATTCTGAATTCTTTTTCAGGTAGACTGCCTATTTCCTCTTCATTTGTTAGGTCTGGTGGGTTTTTATCTTGCTCCTTCATCTGCTGTGTGTTTTTCTGTCTTCTCATTTTGCTTATCTTACTGTGTTTGGGGTCTCCTTTTTGCAGGCTGCAGATACGTAGTTCCCGTTGTTTTTGGTGTCTGTCCCCAGTGGCTAAGGTTGGTTCAGTGGGTTGTGTAGGCTTCCTGGTGGAGGGGACTAGTGCCTGTGTTCTGGTGGATGAGGCTTGATCTTGTCTTTCTGGTGGGCAGGTCCACGTCTGGTGGTGTGTTTTGGGGTGTCTGTGAACTTATTATGATTTTAGGCAGTCTCTCTGCTAATGGGTGGGGTTGTGCTCCTGTCTTGCTAGTTGTTTGGCATAGGGTGTCCAGCACTGTAGCTTGCTGGTCGTTGAGTGAAGCTGGGTGCTGGTGTTGAGATGGATACCTCTGGGAGATTTTAGCCGTTTGATATTATGTGGAGCTGGGAGGTCTCTTGTGGACCAGTGTCCTGAAGTTGGCTCTCCCACCTCAGAGGCACTGCACTGACTCCTGGCTGCAGCACCAAGAGCCTTTCATCCACATGGCTCAGAATAAAAGGGAGAAAAAGTAGAAAGAAAGAATTAGTAGAAGTAGAAAGAAAGAAGGAAGGAAAGAAAGAAAGGAGGGAGGGAGGGAGGGAGGAAGGAAGAAAGGAGGGAAGGAAGGAGGAAAAGAAAGAAAGAAGATAAAGTAAAATAAAATAGAGTAAGATAAAATATAATAAAGTTATTAAATTAAAAAATAATTATTAAGAAAAAAATTTAACCTCCCCCCAAAAAAACCCAAAAAAAACACAAAACCGGATGGATAGAACCCTAGGACAAATGGTGGAAGCAAAGCTATACAGACAAAATCTCACACAGAAGCATACACATACACACTCACAAAAAGAGGAAAAGGGGAAAAAATCATAAATCTTGCTCTCAAAGTCCACCTCCTCAATTTGGGATGATTCGTTGTCTATTCATGTATTCCACAGGTGCAGGGTACATCAAGTTGATTGTGGAGCTTTAATCCGCTGCTTCTGAGGCTGCTGGGAGAGATTTCCCTTTCTCTTTGTTCGCACAGCTCACGGGGCTCAGCTTTGGATTTGGCCCCGCCTCTGCATGTAGGTCTCCGGAGGGCATCTGTTTTTTGCTCAGACAGGACAGGGTTAAAGGAGCCGCTGATTCGGGGGCTCTGGCTCACTCAGGCCGGGGGGAGGGAGGGGCACGGAGTGCGGGGCGGGCCTGCGGCGGCAGAGGCCGCCATGACGCTGCACCAGCCTGTGGCGCGCCGTGTGTTCTCCCGGCGAAGTTGTTCCTGGATCCCGGGACCCTGGCCGTGGAGGGCTGCACAGGCTCCCCGGAAGTGGGGTGTGGAGAGTGACCTGTGCTCGCACACAGGCTTCTTGTTGGTGGCAGCAGCAGCCTTAGCATCTCATGCCCGTCTCTGGGGTCCGCGCTGTTAGCCGCAGCTCGCGCCGTCTCTGGAGCTCCTTGAAGCGGCGCTCTTAATCTCCTCTCCTCGCGCACCAGGAAACAAAGAGGGAAGAAAAAGTCTCTTGCCTCTTCGGCAGGTCCAGACTTTTCCCCGGACTCCCTCCCGGCCAGCCGTGGCGCACTAACCCCCTGCAGGCTGTGTTCACGCCGCCACCCCCAGTCCTCTCCCTGCGCTCCGACCGAAGCCCGAGCCTCAACTGCCAGCCCTGTCCACCCCGGTGGGGGAGCAGACAAGCCTCTCGGGCTGGTGAGTGCCGGTCGGCACCGATCCTCTGTGCAGGAATCTCCCCGCTTTGCCCTCCGCACCCGTTGCTGTGCACTCCTCCGTGGCCACGAAGCTCCCCCCTCCGCCTCCTGCAGTCTCCGCCCGCGAAGGGGCTTCTAGTGTGTGGAAACTTTTCCTCCTTCACAGCTTCCTCCCACTGGTGCAGGGCTCGTCCCTATGCTTTTGTCTCTGTTTATTCTTTTCTCTTTTGTCCTAACCCAGGTACGTGGGGACTTTCTTGCCTTTTGGGAGTTCTGAGGTCTTCTGCCAGCGTTCAGTAGGTGTTCTGTAGGAGTTGTTCCACGTGTAGATGTATTTCTGGTGTATTTGTGGGGAGGAAGGTGATCTCCACGTCTTACTCTTCCGCCATCTTCCCCCTCTCCCAAACACTTTAATAATCGTAATTTTTCTGATGCATGAGCATGGAATATTGTTTTCTATTGTGTCTTCAGTTTCTTTATCAATGCTTTATAGTTTTCGGAGTATAGGTCTTTCATGTCCTTGGTTAAATTTATTGCTAAATAGTTCGTTCTTTTTGATGGAATTGTAAATGGGATTGTTTTCTTAATTTTTCTTGCTGGTGGATCATTATTAGTGTATAGAAACAAAACTGATTTGTGTATATTGATTCCATATTTTGCAACTTTACTGAATTTATTTTTTAACATATTTTTTGAAGTAATGTGAAAAATTTAAATACTAAAATCTCAGAGTTTCTGCTGCACCCCAGGTAATCCACAGGACCCAAGAGATGGTAGCTACTAATATACTCTTCCCACGGTGCCTCTTCATACCATGCGGACTCCGACAAGGGAAATAAGTATCACAACTTTGGTTGAACGTGGTCTGGGTAAGTCTTGGCCTCTATAACAAAATTTGATATCTGTCTTATCTGAGTTTCTGGCATGATACTGACATGGTTGTCTAGAAAAGTAATTTACTTTCCAGTAATTTAAAATGTACCGAAAAGTTGCAGTAATGGCAAAAAGTACTCACGTTTGCCACTTCACACAAAATGCTCAGTGTGTTTTGCCCACGGAACCAGCACATAACCCCTAAATGAAGAAATCCTGATGTCCACATTATAATTTAATACTCAGCCCCACTTCAGCTTTCACCTACTGTCCCAACTGTATGAAAATGTCGTTTTCCATCCTGACCCAGTTTTCTTTTTCTGGACCCATTCCTGAGTTTCCCCCGCATTTGGACAACCGTGAGGGATTTGAAGCAGACAAGATGAATATGGGATCTAGGTGGCCTTTTCTGTGTGGCTTTTTTCACTAAGAATGTTTTTAATGTTCATTTTTGTAACAAATATCAGCGCTGCACTTGTTTTTCATTGTCATTAAAAATACAAAACACGACTTTAGCATTTAATTCACTTTATGCATACAGTTTTGTGGTATTAACTACCTTCATATAGTTGCACAAGCAAGTTAACTAACATGTGTACCTCCTGTGTGCATGGCAGATACCCAGGAAATTGAGTAACACCCTGAAACAGCCCAAGACATCACCTTAAATACCGTCTTCATCTCAAAGGCAAAAAAAGGAAGGCTATAGTCATTTCTGTCTACATTCATTTGATTGTATATGGTTTCCAATTGATGTTGTATAACTAGTTGTGGAGAAGTCATGGGGTAGGTGGCTTCATTTCAGTTTGAATTTCCAAATTTAGTGGATTCTGCAGGCTTGATACAAGGTTTACAACCTTCATATTGGATCAGGACATCCCATGGTGTAACTGGTATTCATGGTTTGTTCAACAATTAAAGTTCTGTGCGATATGAGTTCATCCTGGAGTAATCCAGGTTATTACTGGAGGTAAACAAATGTTTCTGTTATACATTTGTCCCAGGATGAAAGGACAAGAGAAATAAGACCTAATTTATAAAAGTGCCTTCAAACTAATTGATACTGAAGTATAGTTGACCTACAATGTTGTGTTAATTTCTACTGTACAGCAAAGTGATTCATATATACATACATACATATATACATATATATATATATTTTTTTGCGGTACGCGGGCCTCTCACTGTTGTGGCGTCTCCCGTTGCGGAGCACAGGCTCCAGACGCGCAGGCTCAGCGGCCATGGCTCACGGGCCCAGCCGCTCTGCGGCATGTGGGATCCTCCTGGACCGGGGCACTAACCCGTGTCCCTTGCTTTGGCAGGCGGACTCTCAACCACTGCGCCACCAGGGAAGCCCTATACATATTTTTCATATTCTTTTCCATTATGGTTAATTACAGGGTATTGAATATAGTTCCCTGTGCTGTACAGTAAGACCTTGTTTATCCATCCTATATATAATAATTTGCATCTACTAGTCCCAAACTCCCAATCCATCCCTCTCCCCTGTCTTCCCCTTGACAACCACGAGTCTGTTTTCTATATTTGTGAGTCTCTTTTTGTTCTGCAGATAGGTTCATTTGGGTCTCATTTTATAATCCAGATATAAGTGATATCATATGGTATTTGTTGTTCTCTGTCTGACTTACTTCACTTTGTATGATAACCTCTAGGTCCATCCATGTAGCTGCAAATGACATTATTTCATTCTGTTTTATGGCTGAGTAATATTCCACTGTATATATGTACCACATCTTCTATATCCATTCATCTGTTGAGGGACATTCAGGTTGCTTCCATATCTTGGCTGTTGTGAAGAGTGCTGCTGTGAATGCTGGGGTGCACGTATCTTTTCGAATTATAGTTTTGTCTGGATGTGTGCCCAGGAGTGGGATTGCTGGTTCATATGGTAATTCTGTTTTTAGTTTTTGAGGAACCTCCATACTGTTTTCCATAGTGGCTGCATCAATTTACATTCCCACCAGTAGCGTAGGAGGGTTCGCTTTTCTCCACACCCCTTCCAGCATTTATTTCTAGACATTTTAATGATGGCCATTCTGACCACTGTGAGGTGGTAACTCACTGTAGTTTTGATTTGCATTCTCTAATAATTAGTGATGTGGAGCGTCTTTTCAGGTGCCTCTTGGCCATCTGTATGTCTTCGGAGAAATGTCTGTTTAGACCTTCTGCCTATTTTTTGATTTTTTTTCTTTTTTGAGTTGTATGAGCTGTTTGTATATTTTAGAATTAAGCCCTTGTTGGTCGCATCATTTGCAGTATTTTCGCCCAAACAGGGAGCACAGGTTCTGGAACAACTGGATACCCACATGCAGAAGAGGAAAGTTGGACCCTTACCTCCCCCCACCCCATATACAAAATCAATGCAAAATGGACCAAAGGCCTAGATGCAAGAACCAAAATTATAAAACTCGTAGAAGAAAACATGAGAGTACATCTTCATGACCTTGGATTTGGTCATGATTTCTTAGATCTACCAAAAGCACAAGCAACAAAAGACAAAATAGATGAGTTGGACTTCCTCAAGATGAAAAACAGTTGTGTATAAAAGGAGCAAGGAATAAGATAATCCACCATCCAAAATGGCCCAAGATGTTTGCAAACCATGTATCTGATAAAGGACTGTAGCCCAGCAGCCAAGCCCCCGGTGGTCCAGGGGAGTGTCACCGAGTGTCCCTCCCGTCCTCGGTGATCAGGGGATTTCAGGCCCCACAGCACCCGAGGGGTGGACACGGGTCATCCTCAGCACCCTCAGGGAGTGAGTGCTGGATGGTTTTGAGCCCAGATGCACTCCCATTACTGCCCTCAAAGGCTGAAGGCTTCAGCACGCCTCCAGAAGGACACAGAGTGTTTGCAAGTCTTTGAGAACCAAGGGGACAGTGTTCACTTTTCTGAAAGGGCATCTTGTTATTTCACAGCATGACCATTTTCCATCTGGCTCTCAGGGGTGCCCTCCCACCTCCCTGATTTTTCTGAGAGTGGCCATGGGAGTTTGGCTGTCCGCAGTCCCCACACCAGGTGACAAGGCCAGTGGGGCCAGACCCTGGTGGTCCTTAGCTTCGCTGGACACTAACTCAGACTCTCAGCCTGCGATTGAACGTGGACGCCCCTGTTTCTCCCCGTCACCGCTTCTTATCTCCTCCTCTGTCTCTCTTCCTCTTGCTTTTCAGTCTCAGATTTACCTGACGGCCACCACTCACAGCTCCCGAAGAGCCCAGAGATTTCTCCTGGAAGGAAAGGTTCTGGAAAATCAGAGGGATAAATAAAGGATGCAGCTGATTCCCGCCTTGTGCTGACGCCCAAGAGGGTGAGGAGAGTGAGTGTTTTCTCATTAGAATTTTAAATCCTCCAAGTAATAGATCATTGGGGGGGCATGCAGTGTTCTCCTGCTCATTCTAAGAATGTCATTCCTGGATTTTAATGTGGTAAATAATTTATATTATAAATATGCAGAGCGGGGTATATCCATTCAAAAATGTGAGAGGTAACTCCAAGGGATTTACAACAAACAAGGACACAGAACCCTGTGTCCAGACACTGGCTGAGAGGCTCCTACCCTGAGCTGCAGTCCCCTGGAGGGCGGAGTGGCCATGACTCTCCTCCCGCAGGTGAGCCTACACAGGTACATCCCACATGGGACCACTGTATTGCAGAATCTTAGAGTGGCTGATGGCAGCAGCTGGCTAGAGATGCGGACAAGAGAAAATTGCCCAGCAGCCTGGGACAACCCTGGGGTGAGGCCTTAGGAAGGGCCAGTGTCAGAGCCTCAGAGATAACTTGAAGAGCGTTCAGGCTGTTCAGGACATCGTCAGAGATGCACTTAGGGACATATTCAGGGCCTTACCTATGGACAGGATCAGGGCATTATTTAGTGACAGCTTAGACTATAAGGGACAGCATCAGGACCTAAGTTAGGGAGAGTGTCAGTGCTTCACTTAGAGATAACATGAGAGCCTTAGTTAGACACAGTTCAGGCTGTTACTTAGGGATATCTTCAGGGCCTTAGAGCCAGCATCATGGCCATAATTAGAACCAGGGTCAGGGCGTTAGTTAGGGCCAAAACTAGGGTGTTAGTTAGGGAAAGAGTCAGGTCATTAGTTACAGACCGTGTCAGGGTTTTAGGTAGGGACAGCGGCAAGTCCTTAGTTAAGAAGAGTGTCGGGGCCTCACTTAGAGGCAGCGTCAGGATGTTAGGGAGAGTCAGGACATAAGAATTTCAGATTCTGAGGTAGAGACAGCATCAGGGCCTTAGTTAAGGACAGCGTCAGAGACTTACCTAGGGACATATTCAGGGCCTTAGTTATGGACAGGATCAGGGTTATACAGAGGAACACCTAAGGGTATTAGGGACATCTTCAGGGCCTCAATTAGCGATAGCATCAGGGTGTTCGTTAGGGAAAGAGTCAGGCCATTATTATAGATAGTGTCAGTGTCTTACGTAGAGAGAGTATCAGGGCCTTAGTTAAGGACAGCGTCAGAGACATACTTAGGGACATATTCAGGGCCTTAGTTATGGAGAGGATCAGGGCGTTATTGAGAGATACATGAGGCTATTAGGGACAGCATCAGGGTGTTAGGGAAAGAGGCGGCCGTTATTATAGACAGTGACAGTGCCTCAGGTAGAGACATCATCACAGCCTTAGTTAGGAAGAGGGTCAGGTGCTTGGTGAGGGATAGGGTCAGGCCAACAATGAGGGACATCTAAGTCTATTAGGGACATCATCAGGGCCTTAGATAGGGTCAGCATCAGGGCCTTATTTAGGACCAGTGTCAGGGTGTTATTTAGGGACAAAATTAGGATGTTAGTTAAGGATAAAGCCAGGAAATTAGTTACAGACAGTGTCAGCTTCTCACGTAGAGGCTTCAAGGTCTCAGTGAGAGCATCAGCATCTCAGGTAGGAGCTGCGTCAGGCCATTACTTACAGACAGTGTCAAGGCCTTAATTAGGGAGAGTGTCAGGGCCTCAGAGAAAAACTTGAGGGCCTTAGTAAGAGACACTTCAGGCTGTTCATTAGGGACATCATAAGGGCGTTAGTTATGGACAGGGTCAAGGTATTAGTGAAAGACAGCTCAGGCAGTTAGGCACACCGTCAGGGCCTTGGGTAGGGGCAGCGTCATGGAGTAGTTGGGGAAAGAGTGAGGCCGTTAGGTAAAGACAGACTCAGGGCCTTAGTTAGAGACAGTGTCAGGTTCTTTGTTAGGGACACTGTCATGGCCTCAGTTAAAGATAACTTGAGGGTCTTAGTTACAGATAGTGTCAGGGCCTTAGTTATGGACATCTTTAGGGCCTCAGTTAGAGGTAATTTGAGGGCCTTAGTAAGAGACATTTTGGGTCATTAGTGACATCGTCTGGTCCTTCGTGCCGACTTCAGTACATCATTTATGGGCCGCATCAGGGCATTAATGAGGGACAGCTCAGGTTATTAGGGACCGTGTCAGGGTCTTAGTTAGGGAATGTGTCAGGACCTTTGTTAGGGAAAGAGTGAGGCCAGTAGTTAAAGACAGACTCAGCGCCTTAAGCAGAGATAGCCTCAGTCCTTAATTAGGGAGAGTGTCAGGGCCTCATTTAAAGATAAGTTGAGGGCCTTTGTTAAGGACAGCCTCCAGGCCTCAGTTAGAGACAGGTTCACGGCCTCGGGACTAAATTCAGGGTCTTAGTTAGGGACGGCATCAGAGATTTAGTTAGCATAAGAGACTCAACATTAGCTAAAGACAAGGTTAGGTTAAGGTCTGGGTATAGCGTCAGGAAATGACGTAGGGATAGTGTCAAGGCCATAGCTACTTAGAGCATCAGTGCCTAATTTAGAACCAGTGTCAGGGCTTCATGTAGGGACAGCATCAGAACCTGACTTAGGGAGAGTGACAGGGACTGAGTAAGGCCTAGAGTCAGGGCCTTAGCTGGGACAGTGTCAGGGCATGCCTTAGGAGCAGCATAAGGGCCTCAGTAGGAACAGCCTAAGGGGTTTGTTAAAGACATTATCAGGGCCTCTGTGAGAGACAGCCTCACAGCCTCACATAGGGACAGCGTCAAGGCTTACTTTGGGACAGTTTCAGGACCTTAATGAAACATGGGCCAGGATGTAATAAGCTCAGGAAACTGTCAGGACTTTAAATATTGATGGCAGCAGGGCCTTAGTTAAGGACAGGGTCAAGGCCTTAGATAGGACTAGCATCTGGGTCTCTGTTAGGTACCGTGTCAGGGCCTGAGTTAGCAAGAGTGTTAGGGCCATAGTTAGGGACAGTGTCAGGGCCGGATTTAGGATGAGCATCTAGGCCTCAGTTAGGGACAGTGTCACGGCCTTGGGACTAAATGCAGGGCCTGAGATACGCAGAGCATAAGAGCTTCCGTTAGCATAAGAGGCTGGAGAGTTGCAAGGGACAGTCTTAGGGTGAAGTTTAGGGATCGTGTCAGGAAATGACCTAGGGGTAGTGTCAAGACCTTAGTCACTGAGAGTATCAGGGCCTTAATTAGAACCAGTGTCAGGGCTTCAGGTAGGGACAGCGTCAGAGGCTGACTTAGGGAGAGCCACAGGGCCTGAGTGAGGCCTAGCGTCAGGCCCTTAGCTGGGGACACTGTCAGGGCATGATGTAGGAGCTGCATCAGGGCCTATGTTGGGTGAGCAGTAGGGTCTTAGTTAAAGACATGATCAGGGCCTGAGATAGTCACAGCGTCAAGGCCTCAGATAGGCATAACTTCAGGGCCTGAGTTAGGCACAGCCTCAGGCCTTCACTTAACGACAGAGACAGGGCTTTCTTAGGGAGAGTGTCAGGACCTTGGTGAGAAATGGGTCAGATCCTTAACTCAGGATAGTGTCCAGATTTTAGTTATTGCCGGCAGCAAGGCCTGTATTAGGGACAGATTCTGGAAGCAGGGCCTATATTAGGGACAGATTCTTAGGTAGAGACCATGTCAGGGCAGTAGTTAGGACTAGTCTGGGCCTTAGTTAGGGAGAGCATTAGGGCTTCTGTGAGGATAAGAGGCAGGAAATTAGCTCGGGACAGAGTCAGGTTCCAGGCCAGGGATAGTGTCAGGAAATGAGCTAGGGATAGCGTGAAGATCTTAGTTATTGAGGGCATCAGGGCCTTAGTTAGGACCAGTGTCAGGGCCTTAATCAGGAGCAGTGTCAGGGCTTGATGTAGGGATAGCGTCAGAGGCTAACTAAGGTACGGCAACAGGGACAAATGAGGCCTATCTTGAGGGCCTGAGTGAGCGACAGTGTCAGGGCATGACTTAGGAGTAGTATAAGTGCCTCTGTAGGATCAGCATTAGGGTCTTCATTAAAGACATTCTCAGAGCCTCTGATAGGGACAGCCTCAGGGCCTCCCTTAGGGACAGCGTAAGGGCTTACTTTGGGACAGTTTCAGAACCTTGGTAAGACATGAGTCAGGATATTAGCTCAGGATAATGTCAGGACTTTAGATATTGTCGGTAGCAGAGCCGAAGTTAGACACAGTGTCACTGACTGCGTTAGGAGTTGCATCTGGGCCTCTATTAGGTACCGTGTCAGGGCCTGAGTTAGGAATAGTGTTAGGGCTTTAGTGAGGGACAGTTCTGGGCCAGATTTAGGAAGAGCATCTAGGCCTCAGTTAGGGACACTGTCTCGGACTTGGAACTAAATTCAGGGCCTGAGTTAGGCACAGCATAAGGGCTTCAGTTAGCATAAGAGGCCGGAGAGTTGCAAGGGACAGGCTTAAGGTGAAGCTTAGGGATCGTGTCAGGAAATGACCTAGGGGTGGTGTCAAAACCTTAGTCACTGAGAGTGTCAGGGCCTTAATTAGAACCAGTGTCAGGGCTTCAGGTAGGGACCACGTCAGAGCCTGACTTAGGGAGCGCCACAGGGACTGAGTGGGGCCTAGCGTCAGGCCCTTAGCTGGGGTCCCTGTCAGGGCATGATGTAGAAGCTGCATCAGGGCCTTTGTTGGGTGAGCAATAGGGTCTTAGTTAAAGACATGATCAGGGCCTGAGGTAGTCACAGTGTCAAGGCCTCAGTGAGGCACAGATTCAGGGCCTGAGTTAGGCATAGCCTCAGGCCTTCACTTAGGGACAGAGACAGGGCTTTCTTAGGGAGAGTGTCAGGACCTTGGTTAGAAATGGTTCAGATTCTTAACTCGGGATAGTGTCTGGATTTTAGTTATTGCTGGCAGCAGGGCTTATATTAGGGACAGATTCCGGGCCTTAGTTAGAGACAGTGTCAGGGCCTTAGTTAGAACTAGTCTGGGCCTTCGTTAGCGAGAGCATTAGGGCTTCAGTGAGGATAAGAGGCAGGAAATTAGCTCCGGACAGGGTCAGTTTCCAGGCCAGGAATAGTGTCAGTAAATGAGCTAGGGATAGCGTGAAGACCTTCGTTATTGAGAGCATCAGGGCCTTAGTTAGGACCAGTGTCAGGGGCTTAATCAGGACCAGTGTCAGGGCTTGATGATGTAGGGACAGCGTCAGAGGCTAACTAAGGTATGGCAGAAGGGCCCAAGTGAGGCCTATCTTTAGGGCCTGAGTGAGGGACAGTGTCAGGGCATGACGTAGGAGTAGTATAAGGGCCTCTGTAAGATCAGCCTTAGGGTCTGCATACAAGACATTCTCAGGGCCTCTTAGGGACATCCTCAGGGCCTCCCTTAGGGACAGCATCAGGGCTTACTTTGGGACAGTTTCAGGACCTTGGTAAGACATGAGTCAAGATATTCGCTCAGGATAATGTCAGGACTTTAGATATTGATGGCCGCTGGTCCTTAGAGACAGTGTCAGGGCCTGACTTTGGTCGAGCATCAGAGCCTTTGTTAGGTACAGTGTCAGGGACTGAGTTCGGTGTTGTGTCAGGGCCTGAGGTAGGACGAGCCTCCATGCCTCAGTTAGGGGCATCGTCACGGCCTCGGGACTAATTTCAAGGCCTTAGTTAGGGACAGCATCAGGGATTTAGTTAGCGCAAGAGGATTGACATTAGTTAAAGGCAAGGTTAGGTTAAGGTCTAGGGATAGTGTCAGGACATGACTTAGGAATAGTGCCAAGACTTCAGTTACTTAGAGCATCAGGGCCTAATTTAGGACCAGTGTCAGGACGTCAGGTAGGGACAGTGTCAGAGCCGGACTTGGGAAGAGTGACAGGGCTTGAGTGAGGTGTCAGGGCCTTAGCTAGGGACAGTATCAGGGCATGACTTACGAGCAGCATAAGGGCCTCGGGAGGATCGGCCTCAGGGGCTTTGCTAAAGCCATCATCAGGACCTCTGTTAGGGACAGCCTCAGGGTCTCACATAGGGACAGCTTCAGGGCTTATGTAGGGACAGTTTCAGGAACTTTCAGTGTCAGGGCCTTAGTTAGGACAAGTCTGGGCCTTAGTTAGGGAGAGCATTAGGGTTTCAGTGAGGATAAGAGGCAGGCAATTTGCTCGGGACAGAGTCAGCTTCCAGGCCAGGGATAGTGTCAGGAAATGAGCTAGGGATAGCGTGAAGACCTTAGTTATTGAGAGCATCAGGGCCTTAGTTAGGACCAGTGTCAGGGCTTGATGATGTAGGGACAGCATCAGAGCCTAACTAAAGTATGGCAACAGGGCCCAAGTGAGGCCTATCTTGAGGGCCTGAGTGAGGGACAGTGTCAGGGCATGACTTAGGAGTAGTATAAGGGCCTCTGTAGGATCAGCTTTAGGGTCTTCGTTAAAGACATTCTCAGAGCCTCTGATAGGGACAGCCTCAGGGCGTCACTTAGGGACAGCGTCAGGGCTTACCTTGGGACAGTTTCAGGACCTTGGTAAGACATGGGTCTGGATATTAGCTCAGGATAACGTCAGGACTTTAGATATTGACGGCAGCAGGGCCTTAGTAAGACACAGTGTCAGGGCCCGTGTTAGGACTAGCATCTGGGCCTCTGTTAGGTACCGTGTCAGGGCCTGATTTAGGAATACTGTTAGGGCTTTAGTGCGGGACAGTTCTGGGCCAGATTTAGGAAGAGCATCTAGCCTCAGTTAGGGACAGTGTCACGGTCTTTGGCCTAAATTCAGGGCCTGAGTTAGGCACAGCATAAGGGCTTCAGTTTGCATAAGAGGCAGGACACTTGCAAGGCACAGGCTTAGGGTGAAGTTTAGGGATCGTGTCAGGAAATGACCTAGGGGTAGTGTCAAGACCTTAGTCACTGAGAGTATCAGGGCCTTAATTAGAACCAGTGTCAGGGCTTCAGGTAGGGACAGCGTCAGAGCCTTTGTTAGGTACAGTGTCAGGGTCTGAGTTAGGTGTTGTGTCAGGGCCTGAGTTAGGATGAGCCTCCAGGCCTCTGATAGGGAGAGGTTCATAACCTTGGGACTAATTTCAGGGCCTTAGTTTGGGACAGCATCAGGGATTTAGTTAGCGCAAGAGGATCGACATTAGTTAAAGGCAAGGTTAGGTTAAGGTCTAAGGATAGTGTCAGGACATGACCTAGGAGTAGTGCCAAGTCTTCAGTTACTTAGAGCATCAGGGCCTAATTTAGGACCATTGTCAGGCCTTCAGGTAGGGACAGCGTCAGAGCCGGACTTGGGAAGAGTGACAGGGCTTGAGTGAGGCCTACTGTCAGGGCCTTAGCTAGGGACAGTATCAGGGTATGACTTAGGAACAGCATAAGGGCCTGGGTAGGATCGGCCTCAGGGGCTTTGCTACAGCCATTATCAAGGCCTCTGTTAGGGACAGCCTCAGGGTCTCACTTAGGGACAGCGTCACGGCTTACTTAGGGACAGTTTCAGGACCTTGTTAAGAGATGTTTCAGGAAATGAGCTCAGGATAGTGTCAGGACATTATATACTGACGGCAGCAGGGCCTTAGTTAGAGACAGTGTCAGGGCCTGCGTTAGCACTAGCATCTGGGCCTCTGTTAGGTACCGTGTCAGGGCCTGAGTTAGGAAGAGTGTTAGGGCTTTATTGAGTGTCAGTTGTGGGCCCGATTTAGGACGAGCATGTAGGCCTTAGTGACAGTGTCACGGCCTTGGTCCTATATTCAGGGTCTGTGTTAGGCAGAGAGTAAGGGCTTCAATTAGCATAAGAGGCAGGACATTTGCTCTGGCAAGGTTTATGGTAAAGTTTATGGATCGTGTCAGGAAATGACCTAGGGATAGTGTCAAGACCTTAGTCACTGAGAGTATCAGGGCCTTATTTAGAACCAGTATCATGACTGCAGGTAGGGACAGCGTCAGTGCCTGACTTAGGGAGAGCAACAGGGATTTCTAAGGGACAGTGTCAGGAGCTTGTCTAGAAATGGGTCAGGATATTAGCTCCGGATAGTGTCGTATTTTAGTTATTGCCGGTAGCGGGACCTATATTAGTGAAGATTTCAGGCCTTAGTTACTGACAGTGTCAGGGCCTTAGTTAGGACTATTCTGGGCCTTAATTAGGGATAGCATTAGGTCATCAGTGAGGATAAGAGGCAGGAAATTAGCTCGGGACAGAGTCAGGTTCCAGGCCAGGGGTAGTTTCAGGAAATGAGCTAGGGATAGCGTGGTGACGTTAGTTATTGAGAGCATCAGGGTGCTAGTTAGGACCAGTGTCAGGGCTTTAATCAGGACCAGTGTCAGGTCTTTAATCAGGACCAGTGTCACGGCTTGATGTAGGGACAGTGTCAAGCCTAACTGAAGTACGGCAACAGGGCCTATGTGAAGCCTATCCTTAGGGCCTGAGTCAGGGACAGTGTCAGGGCATGCCTTAGGAGCAGCATAAGGGCCTCTGTAGGAGCAGCATTAGGGTCTTCGTTAAAGTCACACTCAGGGCCTCTTTTAGGGACAGTGTAAGGGCTTCCTTTGGGACAGTTTCAGGACCTTAGTAAGACATGGGTGAGCATATTAGCTCAGGATAATGTCAGGAGTTTAGATATTTATGGCAGCAGGGCCTTAGTTAGACACAGTGTCAGGGTCTGATTTAGGATTAGCATCAGAGCCTTTGTTAGGTACAGTGTCAGGGAATGAGTTAGGAGTAGTCTCAGGGCCTTGCTTAGGGAGAGTGTCAGGGTTGGAGTTAGGTGTAGTGTCAGGGCCTTATTTAGACTAGAGCCTCCAGGACCCTCCCTGAGTTCCAAAGGGCAGATTAGAACAGTTGCTAATCAGGGAAGGGAGGGCATGCAGAGACAATGGAGGAACCCTCAAAAAACAATAGTGCAGCCTTGGGGCAGGATCCTGGTTTTGCCTCAAGGGATACAGGTAAGCATATCTTTGGGCTCTTTACCAACCTAAAACCCCCACAAAATAGAAGGTTTTAGTCTTCTTTATTTCAGAGAAGCTCATCAAGAGACCATCTGAGGCCAGATTAAAAGGGAGTTAAGGCCCTGTACACACACGAAACCTTAGGAGCAACTGCGTCCTTAAACCATTGCTGTAAAACTCCTCACCAGATCCTCCTGCATTGGGACGCATGGTTTTTGAGGGCACGAGTTTTCTGTGTCCCCGTATGGCTGCCAAAGCAGCAAAGCTATTCTTTTCTACTTCCTCCAAACCACTCTCTCTCAGATTCGATTTGGCACTGGTGCACAGTGGTCGAGTTTTCGACATCAAATTTAGTACCCAATGTGGGGCTCACTTGGGGATGGCCCCTGTGGGTCCCCTGACTCAATCGGGCACTGAGATTTTCTCCACGCCAGCCCCTTTCGAGAGAGTGTAGTGTTGGAGAATTCCTTTAGAAGCCAGACCACCTGGGACCCTTGCCTGGAAAGGCTGTGCCCCAGTCATCCCAGCAGTTAGAACTCTGGGGAGGGAATAGATGGTGGAAGAGGGAGCACCCTAGCAGCTGCCGAGGCCGTCTTTGCCTTGAGGACGTTCCTCTCTTCCTCCTGCCTGGGCTGCCCCGAATGTCCTACTCCAAGGGATTATTTTGGGGAACCAGAAAAATAGCATTTGGGAGGTTGCACCACCTCAGCCAGCGTGTGGTAACTCCCCTGGCATGCAGTCTGAGGTCCTTTTAACCCCGTACATTTGGGGGAACTTTGGTTCCCATTTGGGTGACTTTTCATTCCAGGAAATCTCATTTGGAAGGTGCACCACTTGGACAGAAGTCACAGGCTAAGTTGAGACTTGGAAGATGATTTGAGTCTTGTGCTGTTTGGTTTTTGGTTTCTGTTTGGTTTCTGGTTCCTTTGGTTTGAGGCTTCCATTGGTGTTTAGGATTTTGTTTGTTTTTAGTCCGTGTATGAGTGTTCTATGGTTCAAGCATAAGAAGTGCTGCTTCTTCAGTTCCATGTGATAGCCAATGGGCAAAATCCTGGCAGACTGGTCAACCTATAGTTGTAAACCTAAGACTAAGAAAAGAATGAAATTCTATTGTAATTTTGTCTGGGCAATGTATGGATACATTCTTGAAAAATGAGGAATGGTGGTCTTTGAGTGGGAGCCTAAATGACTATACTATCCTTCAGCTAGAGTTCTTTTGTCACAGGAAGAGAAAGACAAAAGAAGTTCCATATGTTCAAGCATTTATGAAGCTACGTAATAAAGAAAGTGAGCAGCTAGGTAACAGGCTGATGGTACAAAGAGAAAAGAAAGTCCCTTTGTAGTAGAGTTGGTTGTGTCTGAATGCGGAAAAAAATAAGGGGCAACATAAGATGGATACAGAAGGTGATGAACATTTGTGCAAAGGGAACACTGAGGAAAGAGTTGTGCATGACCAGGATTTTCTAAGATGGATTTTGTTGGCAGTGGGTTAGGGCAAGCCTGGATTTGGTTTCTCCCTCCAAAGTTTTCTTGGAATGCTGCTTTTGATTTTGAACAGCTTGTGAGTTCCTTTGCCTGTCTGTGACCTGTATTTTTGTTCGAAATCTCTTTACTTTGGTTCAGTGAATAAGTGTTGTTTGGCCAATTCTAACAGTTCTTTTGATGTCCAGATAGCTTTGAGCTGCTTTCGAAGGCCCTTGAGCCATCTAAGAGAGAAACGTTTGATTAGTATGTTAAATTACATGGAACTCCTAAAAAGCTAGTATGTCCTGGTAAAGTTTTAGCAGTCATAATTCTAGTTATTTTTAAATGTTGTATGTAACAGCAATAATGGTTTCTTTTGTAATTTACATTGTGGTCAAATGCTTAACCATGACCTTTTAAGTCTTTATGTGATTTATAGATAGTTACTGTTGTGCTCTAACACTTTGCAAAAGTGCTCCATCGTCAAGAAGATCTATGTGAAGGACCTTTTGGCAAGCACAGGTCTCTGATAAATTTCATATCATAATGCCACACTGGGTAAGAAATAAAAAATCTTAATGGAGAATCGGATGGCTTCGTAAACAGTTAACAGAAGGATTGGTTATTCAGTGAACTGGTGAATATGGTTATAATGTTTTTGTTTTTTTTTTGTTACTGGCGTTGATCTGTGTTTTCCAGACACAGGGAAGTCCTTCCCCTCAAGCTACTTAGGACTTGGAGCAATTGGATAAATGACACCTCTGTATGGAAGTGTGGATTTATGAAAGTTACTGTGTTGGCTTCATTTTGCCCTGATGTGTAAGAGGAAAGGAAAATTACCTAGTGAAGTTATGAGAATGTAACTACTCATGATGAATCACTGTTTGCTTTAGGTCTACTGCTAAAAGCACACGTGCAATGCTTGTGTGACAATTGGGTATGAATAATAAAATGTATGGCCTATATAAAGCGTTTTCTCATTAACATTCCTCTGAGCAAGTTCATAATACCTGATCAGTATTCCCCCAATGTAGATTAACTAGGCAAATATACAGGAGGCCTAGCGCTGAGGGACATGATCTACACGTGGTCCAAACAGCTGAATCATTCTGGCACTGAGGGATTGACATTTTGATCATCGATGCTTTCTATTGAAAGACTTGTAATCAAAAGGGAAAAAAACTCTTCACATATTGAGGTGTGAGGAAGTCACTCTGGCTTATACATGATTTAACTTCAATTTTACTCACCAAAGTGGCCTGTTTTGTGGCCTTTTGGATATGAATTGTACATCTGCTTTGGCATTGAGGAGGGAAATGCATTTGACTGTCAAAAAGGAGTAACTGTGCTTCAGACATACGAGATAAACCTAAGTGTCCATTGTAGATGAGATTTAGATGCATTCCCGTATTTTTGTTTTCTTTTTTCTTTTTTTTTCTAAGTCTTTATTGGAGTATAATTGCTGTACAGTGGTGTGTTAGTTTCTGCTTTATAACAAAGTGAATCAGTTATACATATACATATGTTCCCATATCTCTTCCCTCTTGCGTCTCCCTCCCTCCCCCCATCCCACCCCTCTAGGTGGTCTCAAAGCACTGAGCTGATCTCCCTGTGTGTATCTTTTTGAATTCGTGTTTTTGTTTCCTTCAGAAAGATACCCCCAAGTGTAATTCCTTCATCATATGGTAGTTCTATTTTCAATTTCTTGAGGAACCTCTGTACTGTTTTCCACAGAGGCTGCACCAATGAACATTCCCAAGAGAATGCGTGAGGGTTCTCCTCATCCTCACCAAGGCTTGTTATTTGTTGTCTTTTGGACGATAGCCAAGTTTTTAGGTGTGAGGTGATAATCTCATTGTTCTTTTGATGTGCGTTTCCCTGATGATAAGTGATATTGGTCATAGTTTCATATGTCTCTTGGCCATCTGTACGTACTCTTCGGAAAAATGTTCGGTCCCAAGTTTTAGTTGGGTTTTTGATTTTTGGAGGTTCAGTTGTGTGGTTCTTCATCTGTTTTGGATATGAACCCCTTTTCAGACATACTGTTTGCAACTATTTTCTCACATTCGGTAGGCTGCCTCTTCATTTTGTGCACGGTTTCCTTTGCCATTGAAAAGCTTTAAAGTTGGGTGGAGTCCCATTGGTTTATTCTGCTTTTGTTCCCCTTGCTTGGGGAGGCAGATCCAGAAAATATTGCTAAGACGGATGTCAAAGAGCATACTGCTTATGTTCTCTTCGAGGAGCTTTATGGCTTCAGGTCTTACGTTGAAGTATTTGATTCACTTTGAGGTTGCTTGTGTAGGTGGTATAAGAAAGGATTCCAGTTTGATTCTTGTGCATGTCGTTGTCCAGTTTTCCCACCACCATTCATTGAAGAGGCTATCTTTTCCCCATTGTATCGTCTCACCTCCGTTGTCATAGATGAATTGACCATATATGCCTATGTTTCTTTTGGGGCTCTCAATTCTGTTCCATGGATCTCTGTGTATTTCTTTTGTTCCTATACCATACTGTCTTGATTATTCTAGATATGTAGTATAGTTTGAAACAGGGAGTGTGATATGTCCAAGTTTGTGCTTCTTTCTTAAGATCATATTGACTATTCAGGTTCTTTCCTGTTTCCTTACACATATCAGAATAAATAAATGAATGAATAAATAAATAAATAAATGAAATATAAAACATCATCTCATCTACAAACAGTGACAGTTTTACTTTTTCCTCTACCGTTGGATTCCTTTTATTTCTTTTTCTCGTAATTACTATGTCTAGGACTACCTAGACCATGTTGAATGAAAGTGGTGAGAGTGGTCGGGGTTAGAGTTAGGTCTAAGCAGAATCCGCCCTCTTCCCCTTCTTCCCTCCCCATCTCTCTGAGGCCTCCAGAAAGGACAGGACTATTCCTGGGTCACACATGACTCAGGGAGTTGAACTGGACCACTGTTTCTCTGCCCCCCAGTCCTGGGCATAGTTTTGTATACTATCTCTGTACCTTCTTTGACCAGGTGTCTATTTAGAGCTTTCCCTATTTTTAATGGGGTTGTGTTGTAGTTCTTTGTATATTTTGAGACAAATTCTTTATTAGATATGTTTGCAGTTTTTGTCCCCCAGTGTGTGTTGTCTTTCGATTTTCTGAATGAGGTTTTTCACACAGTAGAAATCTTTAATTTTATAAAGTCCACAGAATCCCTTGTTTTTCTTTCTGGACTGCTTTTTTGCGTTGTGTGTTAAAACCACAAAGCTTGTGATGGACATGACCAAGCCCAAGGTCATATCAATTTTCTGTGATGTTTTCTCCTATAATTTTGAATAGATTTGCATTTAAAACTTGTCTCTGAATCATTTTGAGTGAATTTGGTGTAAGTTGTCAAGCTTGTGTCTACATTCATTTTATTCCATACGGCTTCCAATTCATTGTTCCTTAACTACTTTGGAGAAGCTATGGGATATTGTCTTCATTTGTTTGAGTTTCCACAATTTAATGGGCTCAGCAGTTCTGCCAGCAGGGTCGCTGTCTCCAGTGACCCGTGAGGGAGAGGTGGCCTGCACTTCCCGTACCGACCACAGGGTGGCGCTGATCCCGCCTCTCTGACCCACAGCGCATGCGAGTTCCCCGTGGACCCAGCTCTGAGCGCAGCTGAGGGCAGTTGTGTCTCCTCAGGCAGCGCCGGGTTGTGGCTGCTGACGGGCGCTCGGTCTCCTCAAGGACTCGCTGGGGTTTCGGCTTCAGGACAACGTGGGGCTGCGTCCTCGCTGACGGGAGCTGGGTTTCCTGAGGACACAGGCGACGCCGGAGGAACAGGTGAGGAGACAGTGAGGAACAGTGGGGAGACGCTTCCTGGGGGCGACTGACGGCTGCCGGGGTCCGTCCTCGTGCGACCCAGGAAGGGCTTGGTGTGCAAAGCTGGGTTTTTGGTCAGGCTGGTGTGCGGTGGAGCTGCGTGGGTTATGGGGTGTGCAGTCTCCCCTGTACCGTTTACCGTGGGGCTGCCCTTCCACGTGGTGTGTCCCTGCCCCCCTTGTCGTAACTTAACGGCCCCCTCCCCCGCCAGAGTGCGGGGTGGGTTCTGGGCTCTCCGTCCCGTCCCTCTGGTCTGTGCGCCTGTTTTGAGCCAGTTCCACACTGTTTTGGGGACTGTAGCTTCGTGATGAAGTGTGAAGTCAGGGAGGGAGATGCCTGTGGCCCGTTCTCGTTTCTCAGGGTCACCTTGGCTCTTCGGGGTCCTTTGTGGCTCCACACGGATCTTAGGAGGATTTGCTCCATTTCTGTGAAAAACACCATTGGAATTTCAGGACGGCCTGCCTTCCCTGTGTGCACCGCTTTGGGTGGAACGGACGTTTTAGCAACAGTAATTCTTGCATTCCATGAGCACGGGGAGTCTTTCCACCGACTTGTGTCTTCTTCAATGTCTTCACGAGTGTCTTAAAGTTTTCAGGTCTTGCACATCCTCGGTTAAATTTATTCCTTGGTATTTTGTTCTTTTTGATGCAGCTGTAAATAGGTTTTTTTTCTCTTTCTGATGGTTCATTATTCGTGTTTAGAAATGCAGTTGAGTTGTGTGTACTGATTTTGCATCTTTACTGAATTCATTTATTATTTCTAACAGTATTATTTTGGTGGAATGATGTGGAAAATTGAACTTCCCAAATCCCGCTGTTTCTACCACATCTAAGTCATCCACAACAGGGAAGAAAGGGAAGTTTTTTATATTTGGAAGTTCTAATATGTCTTTCCACAGTGCCTCTAAATGACATGTGGACTTGGGGTGAGCTGCATCTGGGTAAGGCTCGGCCTCTGTATGGAAGTTTGATGTTTCCTCTGCCTTTCTGGCATGGTTTTGACATGGTGTTTTGCAAAGTACTTGACTTTCTAGTAATTTCAAACGTACAGACAGCTTTACATACAGAAAAGCAAGTCTTGTATCTTGATTAAATATGTTCGTAAATATTAATGTTGACATTATTTAAAATGGAATTGTTTTCATAAGTTCTTTTTCAGATTATTTATCGCTAGTATTTATGTATAAGATAGATTTTTGTGAATTGATATTTTTTCTATAAGTTTGCTGAATTAGTGATTAGTCAAATAATTTGTTGTTGTTATAGGAAGTTTTATATATAAGATGGTGTGATCTGTGTTCTGTGAATGCACACAGTTTTAATTTTTCCATTCACATATGGATGGCTTTGGTTTCTTCCCTCAAAACCCTGGGTAGAACTTCCAGTACACTATTATCAGCGGTGGAGGCCACCTTCCTGGCCTTGTTCCTGATTTCAGGAGTAAATCTTTCAGTTTTTAACATTGAGCATGGTGTTTGCTGTGGCTTTGTATACTACTCTTTTTCATATTGAACAAACTTCCTTTTATTCCTCTTTTCTTGAGTGCTTGTATCATGAAATAGCACTGGATTTTGATTATAGCTTTTCCTGCAGTAATTGATAGGATCATGTGCTTTGACTTCACTTCTTTATAGTTCTTCAGTACATTGCTTAGGTTTAATATGTTGAACAACCTGACATTTCCAGTGTAGAGATACTTGCTTATGGCATCATGCATTTAATGTTCTGTTGGCTCCATGTTGTTCTAATTTTGTGGAGGATTCTTGTGTTCATATTTGTAAGGTATACTGGTGTACTTTTCTTTTTCATGCTGTATTTGTGTGACTTGATTAGATGTGGCTTGGTGTTGGTGCTTTGAAGGGTCAGCATTAGGGCTGGAACTGGGTTATGGTTGCCCTAAGCGACCCTGACGTTGCAGCCCAGGCCGCCCGCCTCTGAGCACCGCGTCCCCCCGCCAGCTCTGGCCTGGCCCTCTAGAGACTCCCCCCGTCCTTGGAGGGCAGGGCTGACCGCCCCTCGGCCTCCCTCCCCCCTCTGCGCTTCCGTCCGTCCTCCCTGATTCAGGACACCCCGTCCTCCATGAGGCTCCTGGATTCCGGCCTGGGGGACCCACAAGCCCCCACGAGCTGTGTCGACCACGAGGATTGTCACCTCAAGAGGCCCCGGAAGACGGACTTCCCGGGACCTCAGTATGGGACTTTGTGTGCCGATGGGCCACCACAGAGCTGCCCGGGGTGAGCTGAGGTCACTGACCGGTGTGCGGGCGTCCTCATGGGGGGCATTTGGACCCTGACACATGGAGGAGAAGGCGATGTCATGGCAGAGACAGAGACGGGACTGGGAGTGGCCTGGGACTGACTGACCCCAGGAGCTGCGGAGGAGCGGGACCCCAGCACCTTGACCTCGGGCTCCAGGCCTGAGGGGAAGCGTCCCCTGTCCCAACCCCGCCCCCCGTCTGGTGTCCTGTGCCGGGGCCACAGGAATCCCACACCCGGCCTGCGGGGCGCGGCGCTGTGCTTGCTGACACCCAGGACCGTCACCGGCCTCCCCCGCTCTGGGCATGACCCCCTCTCCTCCTCGGTGAGGGACCCAGGGCCCAAGACCCCCGTCCCACACTTCCCCATCACAGCAACCTGCCCCGCTCCCCCAGCCACCCCGGGGCATCTCAGGCCCCAGAAAGGAGCCGCAGCAGCGTGGTGACTTGGCGAGTGGTCACAGGCCACCGCACCCACCCCGAGACCTGAGTGTGGCCATCTGAGAAGGGACCCACAAGCCCCCCGAGCCAGGCGCCCCGTTTCACAGGGCAGGTCCTCTTGCCGAGTCTCTGGAGGGGAATGTAGAGCAGGGGTGCCTGAGGCCTGTGAACATGTGGGCCAGAGAGGTCCTCCCCAGGAGCCCAGGCACAGTGAGCCCCGGGGCGTGTGCATCCCTCTCCTCCTGTACTCCACGGAGTGAGGTTAAAGCCCCAGTGACCCCCAATAAGAGACAAGACACCCAGAGGACTAGACCATCCACAGACCGGGAACTGAGTATCCACCTCATTTCCCTGGAGAGAACAGTGTGTTCACCGGGACTGCAGCTGGGCCCATGTGCCCACAGACACCGAGCTTTAGTGAACCGGCCACACAGCAAACCCCCTTCCAGGGTCCCTTGTGTTACTAGACGCAGCCTTCAGGGCAGGGGGCTGGCCCAAGCGAGGATGCACGTGCTCCAGCGCCGGACACGCACTGCCCGTCCCCCTGCCCATCTCCCGGCCCCCTCCTGCACCCTGTGACCTCACCCCCTCAGGAGCCCTCCTCTCCAGGCTCCGAGCACCCGCATTTCCCACCTGCACCCCATCACTCTCCACTTCAGTGTGCCCGTTTCCCCGCCAGGTGAAGTGGACGGCAAACGTCCCACACTGGTGTTTTCAGCTGCGGAGACGGGGCTTCCTTTTTCTTGCCGGCTGGGGTCTGGCCGGACATCAGGGTCTGGCCCTGCAGGGAGCAGCCCTGATCCCGCCCTGAGTATAACAGCTTCAGGGAATTCTGGGAGCAAGAAAAAAGAAGCCGCGGAGGGGATCCCCTACCCTGCAGTTGGGGTCAGAAGTCGGTGGGGAGGATCTTGGGGCCCTGGAATCTGAAGGGCCCCCCTACCAGGGGAGGGGTGGGAGACCCTGGGTGGCAGTTAATCTGAGTCCAAGGCCCTCCTGCGTAGGAGGCTTCCTAGCCCCGGGGAACCTGAAGAGGCCGGCTCCCTCCTCCCCTCCACCTGCAGGCCTGGTCCCTACTCTTGAGAGATTCCCTAGGGTGGGGTCCTGGTGCTGGAGGTGCCCCTATGCTGTGGCCTCCTGAGTCTCCAGTGAGGATAATGGGAGTGGGGGAAGCCCTGTTCACAGAAAGGGAGCTTCTGCCAGAACAGAGCCTGGGTCTGCTGCCCCCGACCCCAGGTGCACTGGGGCAGGAATGTGAGAGCTAGAATTTGGCTAGAATGCAACTGTGAGACCCTGAGGGGCGAGGATTGGCTGACCTGGGTAGCCTGACCCTGCCGGCCAGCTCTCCCCAGGTGTGCCTGCGTTGAGGTCAATATAAACACCGCTCCAGGCAGCAAGAACCCCTGCAGCTGGGCCTGACGCCATGTTCTCTGCCCCGTCAGCAGTCTCGGGGCTGGGCTTGTGGTAGGGAATGAGGGGCCACGGCTCTGTTGGTGGCCCGGTGTGAGTGGGGCTCTGCTGGACTTTCTGCAGGAGTTGCTGGGCTGCCACCTGCTAAAGGACAGGATGTGTCACCCATACCTTCTGCTGGAATTTCTCCCTGGGCAGAGGTGAGGAAGGAAAAACGCAGTGGGGGCCGGGAGAGGAGGGGTATCTCAGGCAGGGAAATGGAAAGCTTCCAGAAGAGTGCCCAGGGCCAGGACCATCCTGGCTGGCCTGCAGGCACCAAGTCGGCCTGCGTGCTGTGGCTGGTGTGACTCCAAGCCCTTTCCTCTAGGCTTTCAAGTCCTTGCACACATTCAGGTGTTTTACCTGGAAGGGTGGGAACAGTTCAGCAGCAGCTGGCCTGGGGCTCAGCTCACGTTTACTCACAGACGCCTCGGCACCGTCCCCCAGCCTTGCAATGAGGACACTCCTTGCGGGGGAGCTGCTGGCTGCATGGGAGTCGATTCCCCGCCTCTGACCAACTTCAGAATTGTTTACCACTGGAGCAAGTGCCCTGATAGGGTTTTCATCTGTATAACTAGTGGGTTTTTGATTAGCAACGTGAAGGGTGACATCAGAAGTCCTGAATCAGGATGGAAATACTTATCCCGAACAGGTACAGGCGTAAAAACCTGGGGAGGCCGTGTGCAGCCGGCACCCTTAGGGATGGGCTTCTGACTGACCCTTCAACGTTCTGTTGTCCAGCCACTGCTTTAGTATTTCTGAGTCCCAATGCTGACCGTAAGGGTTCTGTAACCCAGCCTCTGTGGGCCTTTAATAAGGCCCGCACTCCAGGATCCTACAGAGCAGGGTCTGTGTGACCATTCTGTGGCTTCTGTAAGAAATGACCACAAGCTGGGTGGTTCAAAACAACAGGAATTCATCCTCCCCCAGTCCTGGAGACCAGACATCTGAGATCAAGGTGTTGCAGGACAGAAGTCTCTCCAAAGGCTCCAGGATAGGGTTCTTCCTGCCTTTTCCAGCTTTTGGGGGCTCCAGGCATTCCCAGGCTTGCGGCTGCATCCCTCCCGTCTCTGCCTCTGTCTTCACGTGGCTTCTCCTCTGTGTCTGTGTTTCTCCTCTTTTGTCTCTCATAAGGACTTTCTCAGTTGGATTGAGGACCACCCTAACCCAGGATGACCTCACTTCGAGCTCTTTAACTACATATAGAAAGACCCTTTTCCCAGATATGGTCCTGTTCACGTGTTCTGAGGGGTGCACATCTTTCGGGGCCAGCATTCAACCCATTGCCTGTGTATAAAATAACCCTCATTTTAGGAGATTGCCAAGGTCTCGTATAGACTGGCACAGACAGCAGCCATGTGGGTGCGGTCTGGGCAGAGTGAGGACCCTGGAATCACCTGGAAAGGATGGAGTCCTGGCTGCATTAGGTGAGCTCTTCTACCACGGGGCACGTGGAAACAGCCACTCCACCCTGTCCGTGGAAAGGGACCCAGTGCCGAGTCCAGAAATGGTTATATTGGAAAGCTGGCTCTCCTGGGATTTCATCATCAATAGCATCATGTGACCAATAACTACGGGCTTGGAATCGTTTTCTGGCACGTGATGACAGCACTGTCTCTTTAGGCTCATCCAGCCTAGAATAGGAACGTTTGAAGGAGAAGAGTTTGGGAGATTGTGAAGCTTGGTTGTCAAGGAAACTTCTCCCTTAAACTGAAGGCAGGGCTGGGAGAGCTGAACTCCAGGGACCTTTTAAAGGGGCTTCTCTGAAGCACCGTCACCTGAGAGGTGGTCTCAGCGTGAGCTGGGGTTTGAGAAAAGTGTGATGAGATGAAGCCTGACTTTCTGTGACAGCTGGGGAGGGGTTTGTAAAGCACCTTGGCTTTTAAGGTAAAGTTTGTTGCTGGAACAAAGTGTCTCCCCAAACTGGGCTGGAGCTCAAGATGTGTGTGTCCCCTTCTTGTGAGAGTCCAGGGCAGGTGAGTGTCAGGTCCCAGGCTCTGGCCCCCTTGTTTCTCCTCCCTGCTTCCAGGTGAGGTCTCCAACCAGCAGGGTGCAGTGACCAGCTGGGCTTCATGCCCTCTGTTGTAGGATGCAGGCTGGCCAAGTCCCTCACCAACTTCACCTGTTTCCCTTGGTAACAGGAGACACTACGCCCCAGCTGGAAGGGGTGGGAAGGCTGGGAGGTGCAGGGTAGCTGTGAACAGGAAAAAGGGAAATGGGTTCTGATGGCCAGCCGCACGGCCCTGTTGTGACGGTCACCTGGACGGTAGCGCACAGACACTGGGTCCTGTGAAGCTTCAGTGCTTTGTGGTTCTGGAAATCCTATGGGAGACGGTCCACAGCAGGTGAAGCTAATGCTCTCAGTGGAGCTGGTGAAGCCCAAGATCTGCAGTTCAGACTGAAGGTGCCGATGTACATACAGGACAAAACCATCTCGTGTGCTTGGACTTCAGGCACGTTTAACATGAATGCAGCCATGTTAATGCCTAGCATCTTCTATCTTGTGCCTCCCCTCAGGGACCCCCTCCTCAGTTCCTGGGGTTCCTGTAACCCACGTACAGGGGGATGGAGAGCGGGCTGTGTCCAGTCTGAGCCCTGAGTTAACCCTGCGGGTGAGTCTGCTCAGGACCGCCGTAACAAATAGCACAGACAGGGCAGCTTGGGTAACAGACCTATCTCCCAGTCCTGGATGCTGTCGGAGATCAAGGTGTGTGCACGCTGGCTTCTCCTGAGGCCTCTGTCCTTGGTGCTTAGACAGCCATCTTCTCCCCAGGTCCTCACGTGGTCTCCCCCTGTGCCTATCTGTGTCCTTACCTCTTCTTGTAGGACATCAATGCTATTGGATTAGGATCCACCCTAGTGACCTCATTTTTACCTTGATCACCTCTTTAAAAATCCCATCTCCAAATACAGCCACATCCTGGGGTCCTGGGGGTTAGGGATTCAGCATGTGAATTTGGAGGGACGTGACTGAGCCTATACCATCCTCCTTAGGAACCAAGTGTGCTTCAGTCCTTCCTTCCCTCAAGTCACACGAGTTGATGTAATGGCTCAAGGAGAGGCCACTCGTGCAGAGTTTGTGTCCCAGCTGGGGAACCCTTCTCTGCTGTCTCTGATCAGGCCGTGGCAGTGCCGGCCCAGTCCTGAAGTGAGCAGTTCTGGGGTTTCCTGCTGTGTCGCCCGGCCTGCTGAGGTGCTCATTGTCAGGGAACTCAGGAGCCAGCAGCCTAGTGGGGATGCCGGGGACTCTCAGGGCCTTGGCAGATGTCTCTCCCGGCAGATACCCTAGCGAAAGTGGGGAAACATTTGGGGGATTACAGGCGGGAGAGGGTCAGTCTCGTTTATGCTTCAGAAAGACCAGGTTGGGGTGGGATGTGAGACGCACCGTGCGGGCAGGCAGCTTTGTCAGGCCTGATGGAGGAACCAGGCACCAGATGGGGCTTGGGCCAGGGCTGTGGGCGTAGAGCGGAATTAGTGTGGGAACTGGCCACAGACTGTTGTCGAAATCTCAGCTTCCCTGTGCACCGAGGCCAAACAGAAACACGGAGACAGGGATTTTGGAGGAAGAGAGAGATGGCTTTATGTTTCTGCCAGGCAGAAGGAAAGACACAGCTGGCTAGCACCTCAAGAACTGGGCACCCCCCCTCCTTGAGAATCAGGGAAAATTTTATGCGTGGGGCTCTCGCAGTCCGGCGTATAGGATGAGGATAAAAGTAGTGAAGGTCTTGCATTCTTCCTTTCCTTTGCATTATTTCAAAACAGTCATAGCTGGCATCAGGCTGCCTGGTAGTTGGGGTCCAGCAGTCTGGTAATTGCATACATTTGCCTCTGGTTTATCGGTGGTGACCTCGTTTCTGAAATGCAAAAACTATAGGGGGTGATTTGTTATGAGGGTCGAATAGAATGTAAGTGCTGGATATAATAAGGTTAGGGAGTGAGAGGCAGGGGATGTAACTCACACAGAGTCAGGGGTGATGGGTGCTAAATGTAAATTACAAAGTGTCAAGGAGTGAGGTTAGCTTTGAAAAGTACAAATCTAATTATTACAGATGAGTGACAAAGTAAAACAAGGAGTGATGAACACTTTCAGGCCAGGTTATGTTTCTTCTCTAGCCTGTTCGCTGTTCCCTTTGTTTTCCTTGTTCTCAGGGGAAGGAAAACTTCATTTCTACTTTTGCTGCAACAAGACTGGAGGAGCAGATGACAGCCACTGGGGCAAAAGGAGGGTGGGAGCCTGGGAGGCCCCAGTGTTACTGAACAAAACATGGGTCGGCTTGCCCGAGTGCAGTAAAGCCAGTCTACTGACACCGGGTGTGGTGAAGGAAAGTGCAGCTTTAATTGTAAAAGTGCCAATACAAGGAGGCCAGGTGGCTTGTGCTCTAAAACCCCAAGCTCCCTGAAGGATTTCAGTAAAGCAATATTAAAGGCCAGGTGAAGGAGGGGCGTCGCAGGGTATGTGATCAGCTGGTGCACAATTCTCTGGTTGATGGTGAGGTAACAGGCGGTTAACATTATAAATTCTTAGGCGCCAGAAGCTGCGGGGCTACCTGTTCATGATCATCAAGTAGTTAATTTCTTCCACTTGGTGGTGGTTTTAGCATCTGTAAAACAACTCAGGAAGCGTGCATCAGGTACTGTTATCCAGGCACTTCAGAGAGGAGCTACAGCAGAGCATGTGGGGGAGGGGTCTGTCCTGGGAAGGCCCAGTAGGGTCCTGCTTGGTTACACCCGGTGCCTGGGATCGGCAGCCTGGGAAGGTGGGGCTGCTCCTGGGTGTGGGGAGCTGTGGGCCCAGTCCTCTGAGGGGCCTGTTAGCCCCCAAGGTGAGATGAGGGTGCAGTGGCTGGACAGAGGCGTCTGGCCTGGGAGAGGGGTCCAGGCTGGAAACGTCACGGGCATCATCACAGGGAGGGAGAGGAAAGGCCAATGGGGGCAGGTAGGTCACAGCAGACTATGTGCAGGTGACTGCGGTCCTGGTGGAAGCAACTCAGAGCCACAAAGGAGTGGCCGTCAGGGGCTCAGCTGCATTCTCCTGTTCCTTTGTAAAACTGCTGTGTCAGAGTTTGAGGCACTGCCAGGAGACGTCAGGGCCCAGTGCTGCCATGGCTTCATCAAAGGGCCCAGGTGGAAGAGAACCACTGCAGGCTCCGCCCATATCCGCACCGGGAATGAACCCCATCGGGGCTCTTGGGCTCACAGACTTGAGGGAACCTCTGTCCTCAGGACCAGTCTTCCTCCCTCTTCTCACCTGCTGGTCAGAGGCCCAGGAACCCCCAACCTGGCTCCACACCCAGGGCCTGGATTCAGAGGCCCAGGAACCCCCAACCTGGCTCCACCCTCAGGGCCTGGATTCTGGGACAGCTTAGGGTAAGCAAGACCCTCATGCTCCTTTATCTGCCCGGGGGGGGAGATGTTGACTGATTATGGAGGGCTGAATGTTTCCAGCAGGTATGGGTGGAAAGATGGGGTGGGAAATTCCTATGTCTGCAGGGTCTTCCCAGCATGAAGATCTGTGTGTTTTCCCCGGCCAGTCAACATCCTCCCAGGAAGCCTATATCCAGGATTACGAGGGCAGAGGCTCTCCCCTTGCTTATCTGTAACTTCCCACTCCCACAGCAAGGCTGTGGCTGGCTCCCTGGCTCCCACCATCTGCCATTTATCTGTGCATTGCTCCTTTCCAGGTTACATGTGCAGAGGTTTCAGAATTGTTAGCTACTACACCCTGGAAAGAACTTCCTAGAATAAAGCCCACTGTTTATATACGGTCCATTTTGCCTTTAGTCTACAGATCCCATTCATTTCCAAAGGTGACTTAGGTCAGCACCTTTTATCCCATCCCGTACAGTGAGTTGTTTCCATATATTTCTAATACAATTAGATTCTGTGACATTATGTATTCCATCCTCCAACATTCCTACATCCTAAATAACTAAATTTGAATAGATTATGATTGGCCCCTTGGGCTATGCACATCTGTGGGCTTAGACAAATGCATAGTGACAGGCATCCACCCTAGAGTATCACATGGACTACTTCAAACCCCCACCCCATGATCTGCTTATCATCTACGTAGCTTTGCCTTTCCCGGAATGTCGTCAATGGGGTCATGCTGTGTGCAGCCTCCGCAGACTGGAGTCTTTCACTTAGCAGTGTATACTGAAGATTTATCCATGTCTTTCCATAGGTTGGTGGTGCATTCTCTTCTGCTGAGTAGTATTCCACTGCACGTGTACGGGAGGAAGAACAACTTTCCCTCTACTTTTCTAGGTTCTTGGTTGAGGCCGCCCCCGCCCCTGTAATAAAAGACAGATTACCAGGAGAAAAGCTGAAGTTTAATAACATGTATACCTTCTGAATACAGGGGGGATACCACGGGAAACTGAGTCAGGCCCTGAAATGACCAAAACCATCCCCTTAAATACTGTCTTCAGCTAAAAACAGAAGAAAGATGCTGGGGAAGTGGGGAAGGCCAGTTATGGCAGCTTATCATGCAAAGCACAGTAAACAAGGGTATGACTGCACATTTAAGTCAGGACTTCCCCTTTGAAAAGAGTTACTTAATATTTAATTATCCTTTTATTTTTGGTGCAAAGAGGGACATACCCTTATAATTGGAGATTTCCCTGTTGTAAATGTCCTTCATAAAACGGCAATCTCAGTTTTCTGAGATTTTTTAAAAAAATTATTATTTTTGGCTGCATTGGGTCTTCGTTGCCGCGTGCAGGCTTTTCTCTGGTTGTGGCGAGCAGGGGCTACTCTTCATTGCGGTGTGCGGACTTCTCATTGTGGTGGCTTTTCTTGTCACGGAGCAGAGGCTCTAGATGTGTGGGCTTCAGTAGTTGTGGCTCACAGGCTTAGTTGAATTGCGGCATGTGGGATCTTCCCGGACCAGGGCTTGAACCTGTGTCCCCTGAATCGGCAGGTGGACTCTTAACCACTCAGCCATTAGGGAAGCCCTGTTTTGTTTTGTTTTTTTTAAAGCAGACCAATAATCCTTATGCCAGAGAGACATATTTTGGGGTGACATATTTTACTCGCGTTGACATGGATGTACCCCAATTTGCTTATGCATTCATCTTTTGAAGGATATCCTGATTTCTTCAAGTTTTTAGCCATTATGGAAGTGCTGCTCTTCATAATTGCATCCTTGTTTGCATTTGAACATAGATTTTCAAAGCAGTTGCCTAAATACTGGAAGTATGATTGTTGGATGCCAACATGAGACTTGTTTAGCTTTGGAAAAACTGCCAAATTGTCTTACAAAGTGGCTGCACATGCATCCCCCCAGCTATGAGGGAGAGTTCCTTTTTTTCCTTACCCTCTAGCAATTGGTATTGTCATATTTTTGGAGCTTAGCAGTCCTAATATGTGTGCTGTGATAGTTCATGATTTTAATTTGTAATTCCCTAATGGTATATGATGTTGAGCTTGTTTCTTTTTCTTTTTTTTTTTTTGCAGTACGCGGTCCTCTCACTGTCGTGGCATCTCCCATCGCGGAACACAGGCTCTGGACACGCAAGCTCAGCGGCCATGGCTTACGGAACCGGCTGCTCCGCAGCATGTGGAATCATCCCGGACCGGGGGACCAACCCGTGCCCCCCGCATCAGCAGGTGGACTCTCAACCACTGCACCACCAGAGAAGCCCTTGAGCTTGTTTCTGTATGACTTTTACTGTCTGTATATCTTTTTTGGTGGGATGTCTGTTCAGATCATGCTGTTCATGTTCATGCTGAGAGGAGCCCTGTCTCCTCAGGACCTGCTGGGGCTTTGGTTTCTGGAACACGTTGGGCTGAGTCCACGCTGATGTCCAGGCTTCGGGACAAGCCGGGGTCGAGTCCACACTAACAGGAGCCGGGTCTTCTCAGGACCCGCTGGGCCTTCAGCTTTGGGACACTGTGGGGTCCAGTTCATGCTGACAGGAGCCTGGTCTCCTCATGACCTGCTGGGAGGTGATGCCACTGAGGGAGAAGGTGAGGAAAAGTGGGCAGAAGGTTCCTGTGCGTGGCTGACCGCTGAGGGTGTCTGTCTTCAGAGGACCCAGGAGAGGAAGGGCTTGATCTGGAAAACTGGGTTTTTGTCCCCTCTTGTGTGTGCTGTAGACAGAGTGCAGTGTTGTTCTTTGGCGTGTGGCATCTGATTTTCCCAGCACCGTTTATTGAGGGGACTGTCCCTTCCCTGGTGTATGTTCTTGGCTCCTTTCTTGTGAATTAACTGACCACATACCTGTAGGTTGATTCCTGGGCTCTCTGCTCTGTTCCTCTGGTCTGTGTGCCTGTTTTTTGCCAATTCCACACTTTTTGGGGACTGTAGCTTCGTAATGTAGTGTGAAATCAGGGAGGGAGACGCCTCCAGCCCGTTCTCCTTCCTCAGAGTCGCTTTGGCTCTTCTGGGTCCTTTGTGGTTCCACACACAGCTTAAGATTATTTGTTCTGTTTCTATGGAAAGTGTCATTGGACTTTTGGGAAGGATTGCATTGAATGTGTACATTAATTTTGCTAGACTGCATATTTTTTAAAAATTAAACAAAAATTTGGGTCACACCATGTAGCATGCAGGATGCGTGATCTTAGTTCCCCAACCCGGGATCGAACCCGCACCCCCTGCAGTGGAAGCACAGAGTCCCAACCCCTGGATGGCCAGGGAATTCCCACCATAGAATGCATATTTTCACAGTATTTTTTTTTTTTTTTTTGTGGTACACGGGCCTCTCATCGTTGTGGTCTCTCCCGTTGCAGAGCACAGGCTCCAGAAGCACAGGTTCAGCGACCATGGCTCACGGGCCCAGCCGCTCCGCGGCATGTGTGATCCTCCCAGACCGGGACACGAACCCGTGTCCCCTGCTTCGGCAGGCTGACTCTCAACCACTGCGCCACCAGGGAAGCCCTTGTTTTGTTTTGTTTTTTTGCGGTATGCGGGCCTCTCACTGTTGTGGCCTCTGCCATTGCAGAGCACAGGCTCCGGAAGCACAGGCTCAGCGGCCATGGCTCAAGGGCCCAGCCGCACCGCGGCATGTGGGTTCTTCCCGGACCGGGCCACAAACCCACGTCCCCTGCATCGGCAGGCGGACTCTCAACCACTGCCCCACCAGGGAAGCCCCTCCATTTATTTTCGTCTGTTCAGTGTCCTCTATCAGTGTCTTCCAGTTTTCAGTGTGCTGGTCCTTCACGTCCTTGGTTAAATTTACTCCTAGTTATCTTTTTGGATGCAATTGTAAGTGGGATTTTTTAAAAATTCTTTTTCTGATGGTTCATTATCAGTGTATAGAATCACAAATGATGTTTGTGCATTGATTTTTCTTTTTTTTTTTTTGTATCCTGCAGCTTTACTGAATTCATTTTTTAGTTGTAACAGTTTTTTGGTGGTTGAATGTGGAAAACTAGAATTCAGAAATCCCACTGTTTCATCTACATCCAGGTCATCCACAGCACCCAAGACATAGTGGCTCCCAATATAATCTTCCCATGGTGCCTCTTGTAGTATGTGGACTCCTACAAGGGTGATTAGCATCCCCACTGTGGGCGAACTGGATCTGGGTAGGGCTTGGCCTCTATAACAGAGTTTGATGTCTGTATTTCTGGCATGGTATGACATGGTTGTTTTGATAAGTACTTTATTTTCTAGTAAATTTCAAGTATATCAAAAAGTTTAAATAGCAGTATAAAGTTTTCCACCTTCACAAAATACTCCAGTTTGTTTTACCCTGTGAGAGTGGGAGGGCTACTCTCCCAGGGAACCAGCACATAACCCCAAAGTTATCTGTAAACATGTGAATAAGTGGCTGTTTTAGATTTCTTTTTTCTCCTTTTTTGTTATTTTTTAAAAATAGCTATTTAATATCTTATATCATTTCATTTTCCCCATATATTATTTCAGAAGTTTTATACTTTTTTCTCTTTTTATAGTTATCCTAGAAATATCATGCATCCTTGACTTTTCAAAATCTAAAAGTAACCAGTAGGGCTTCCCTGGTGGCGCAGGGGTTGGGGGTCCGCCTGCTGCTGCAGGGGACACAGGTTCGTGCGCCGGTCCGGGAGGATCCCACGTGCCGCAGAGCGGCTGGGCCCGTGGGCCATGGCCGCTGGGCCTGCGCGTCCGGGGCCTGTGCTCCGCAACAGTAGAGGCCGCGGTGGTGAGAGGCCCATGTACCGCAAAAAAAAAAATTAAAAAATAATAAAAATAACCAACATCTTTACCTTCCTCTTAGATAATACAAGAACCTTAGTAGTTTAATTTTATTCAGCCCCTCATGACTTAACATGTTATTATTATGTAGTTTAATTTTTTTTTAATATTCTTACAAGACAGAAGGAGACCTGTTTAGAATTGTTATTGTGTTTTGCAGTCAGTCCTTTTTTATATTTCCCACATTTTTGCTACTTTCTCTATTGTTCATTGATTGTTTTATCTTTTAGACCATCCACCTAGGGCCATTTTCCTTCTGCTTAAAGTCTATCCTTTAGAATAGATGAACTCTCTTAGTTTGTGTTTACCTGAAAGTGTCTTTGTTTCACCATCACTTAGGGAGATGTTTTTGCTGAATATGGCAGTTTAGGTTGGCAGTTATTTTCTTGTAGCAATTTGAAGATCTCATTCCTCTGTCTTTTGGTTTCCATTATTGCTATTGAAAAGTCACCTGTCAGTCTTTCAGTTCCTTGTCTCTGGCTGCTTTAATATTTTTCCCTTTGTTTTTAGCTTTCTGCTGTTTCACTGTATCTATATTTATCTTGCTTGGGTTTATTTGGCTTTTTTAAGTCTGTAAATTGGAGGTGTTTTGAAACGTGTTTATTGACTTATTCATAATTCCTAAACTGTGAATTTCCATTTTTATGTTCTGTTGATCTGTTTGTCTTAATGTATAAATAAATCTTTTATAACCTTCATAGTAAATATTTTCTCCTGGTCTTTTGCTTTTCTTTTCCTTTGTTTCCCACAGTTTCCCCAACAGACTGCATTGCCAAACTCGTGGATTTTTGATAATCTGATAAGTGAAAAGTGAACCTTGACAATAAAACTCTGGAACTGGTCTTTTGAGAGGAGTAGGACTGCAACTACTCTTTCAGTTTTTTCATCGTAATTGGTCTATTCAGATGTTTCTTCCACTTAGACCAATGTTAGTAAATTATATTTTTATAATTTTCAAATTTATTGGTATAGTGTGTGATAATTTATTATTTTAGAAAATTTCCCCTGTATTTGTGGTTAGCCTCCTTTTGTTGATATTTAATTTTTTCTCTTTATTGATTATATTTGCTAAAGGTTACTTATTCCAAAAGAACCAGTTTGGGGACTTCCCTGGCAGTCCAGTGGTTAGGGCTTCACCTTCCAATGCAGGGGGTGTGGGTTCAACCCCTGGTGGGGGAGCTAAGATCCCACATGCCTCATGGCTGGCGGGGGTACAGGGGGACAAAAACCATAAAACAGAAGCAATATTGTAACAAATTCAGTAAAGAGTTTTTTAAAGAAATGGTCCACATTAAAAAAAATCTTTTTTAAAAAAAAAAGAACTAGCTTTTGGTTTTTATTGTTTAACTCAATCAGCCTTTTGTTTTTAAATTTGGCCTCTCTTTTTATTTATGAATTTTCTAAGAAGTGTCTGGGGCATACTTTCTGTTTTTTCTTAAGAATTGAGTAACACTTAATTGGATAACTAAATCCCTTGGTAATATTCTGTGTTAAAGACTCTGCCCTCCTTGGTACGGTGAAATAGACCCTGTTTAGAACCTTTGGGTACACCTGCTTCCTCATTAACTATTCAAGACCCCAACTCCTGAGGCCTGTTTTGACCAGTTGAAGCACCTGCTTCACCCTGTGGTTATCCTCCACTTCTCTATGAGCCACCTTTAGTAAATAGGCCTATTCTCTGCCCAGGGCATTTGTGATGGGATATATCTAGGGGTGGTGGTGATTAAAAAAAAATCATTGTTATGGTATGGATTAGATGTCACTTTCCCTTTTGTTATATGTGATAATCAAAATAATCTAAAGCAGGTCTTAAAATGTAATTGACCCTGAGAGAAATTTAGTCTTAGGATTTTCTTGGAAGAAGGACAAAACTACTTAACAGTATCTTTGTAGTGTATAAATACAGTAATGAGTTTAATGCAGCCATTCATTGCAGGCTGATAGTTTAATGCTGAAGCACAAATTAGTAAACGTGGTTTGATGAGCCAGAGCAAAGGCCGGTTCCTTTATACAGATGTCTGAAAATGGCACCATATCAACTTCGAAGTGATTCTAATAAAAAGTGCATAATCTTGAATATGGAAAGTATGTTCTCCAAAGAATCTGTTGACTTTTTACACAGCATAGCAAGAAAGAAAACAAAATATGATATAAGATTATAAGCATCTGTCTGATATATAGAAATCTTTTTTATAGTAGAAATGGATTTTGAAAATGTTCAAACAGTCTTCAAAAATTGAATATTAAGTCTAAAAGTAAGCCACAGTTAAATGAAACAATCATAGTACAAAGGGATTTTTAGCAATGGAAATAATTTTTTTTTACTTTTGAATTTTCTTTATATTTTTATATAGCAGGTTCTTATTAGTTATCCATTTTATACATATTAGTGTATACATGTCAATCCCAATCTCCCAATTCATCACACCACTACCACCCGCAGCCAATTTTCCCCCTAGCAATGGAAATAATTTTTTAAAGTTTTTAAAAAGAAGGCAGTTGCTCTCCCATTGCATATGTTAAATATGCAAAGTGATTTTGCTATTTTCAATAGTAATTAATCTACGTGATTCTTTATGAATTTAAGTAATTTCCTTTGTGAGTTAAGGTCTTCCTGTATGTTTTCTATTTGTACAATACCATAGCGGCAATGATTCTCTAGGAGCTCCTGATTAGTTTTCCGCTAGCAAGTGCAGATACGGTCCAGGAAATGCATATGGATGTCTTAGATTACTTGGTTAAAACATAAGCCAAAAGGAAAGACGTCCTTAGATCAGGCCAAACACCACACACACACACACACACACACACACACACACACGCACACACGCACACACACGCTCCAACTTTATTTTTCATGAGTTTTGTTAGGGCTGTGTGGCTTAGTGGGAGGGACAAGCACCCCATCCCAACCCTGGGTGCTGGTATCAGCATCTCCTGGGCATATATGGAGTATCCAAAACCATATTCAGTAGACCTTTTATTTTTGTAAATTACACAGCAAAGCCCCATGAAACTATAATCAGCGAGTTTACTAGACAATAATGGGAAAGCTTTATAGCAGCGGTGAGTTAGAATAACTTGGGGTCACTGTGGTGAAAAGACATGGATTTCGGTTTAGGTCTAGGATTTGCAATCCAGAATGGTTACTGAATAACCTGCAGGCAAGACCTTCGAGGGAATTGAAGCTTGGAGCGATCGTTGTAAAATAACAATAAAACTGTCCACCTAAGAGTATTGGGAGACGTCAGAAACAGGGAACTGAGGACACTCTGCTTGTCCAGCCCTCGGACCAGACTGCGGCTCCCCGAGCCGGCGCACGGCCAGGTAGCCTGGCTGTGCGCGTGTGCGCGGCTCGCGGTTCGCCACCCGCCCTCGTTGACTTTTAAAGGCACAACCCGCGCCGCCCCCGCCACACTGGCTTTCGCTGGCAGGAGGGGGCCGGAGGGGCCAGCTGGGCAGAGGGACAGCCCCCTCCGCCACACGCCATGAGGTGAGGAGGAGGGGCCGGCCCTAACCCCCACCCAGCCAGGGGCTCCTGGAGACACCTGCGTCTGGGGCCTCCCACCTGGCCGGTGAGCTGCCTGCCAGACAACTGGGTGACGAGGAGACTGGGAGAAGGGACGGACTAGGTGTCCCACCTTCAGGGGGCTTTGGGGAGTGAAGCTTTGGTGGGGCCGCCGAGGTAGGTGGTGAACAAACGGTTGTATGTACTTAAGGGTTTACGGAGCGCCTTTGCCTCCTGACTCATGGGGTTCTGCGAGCGTGGAGTGGAGAAACCCTTGCCGAACTGCCAGAGAGATGGCATCACTCTTTACAACTCTTCTGTGTGTGTAGACTTACAGTATTTTAGGAAATCTTTTGAATTGTAAAGCAGTGATTCCAAATGGACTTTTGCACTTCAAATAATAGCAAGGGTATCTTGGTTTTTACTCTTTCTGTGGGTGATTATCTTGACATTAGAAAACATTTAAACTTTTGTACATGGTAGACTTTTTTTAATTTAAGAAATTTTTAAAGTTTAAAAATTTTTAAGAACTTAAAAATTGTTATAAAAATCATACATTTCTCATTCTGTAGTATTTTCTATTTTTTAATAGAGAAGCTTTATCTTATGGGTCTCTTACTGTTTTGGCTTATGGGAAATGCTATTTCCATTCATTTACTTTGTGTTCATTTTAAAAACTAACTTGCTACTACTTAGGGCCATGGAAGATCTTTTTTTCCAAAATGAAAGTAGCTTTAGTTCCCCAGATTATATTTATGCTTACGTAAAATTTCAGATAATACGTAAAGCTGTAAAAAGAATGAAACAGGAATTACCTGTACTTGACCTACCCAAAGATAACTTGGTAGAGCGTTGAGTACTGTGGTGCTAGGAGCTCTGCTGGGTACTGAAGGTCTTTGTGAGCAAGACAAAGAGTATCTGCCTCTGTGGACCTTACATTCTGCTGGGGAAGATGGACACACACACACACCCAAAAGTAAATTGACAAAATAGCTGTATGTTGTAATGAGTGATTTAAAGAAAATACCTACTTTAGGTGGGGTGATCAGAGGAGGTTTATCTGAGGGAATAACTTGAGATTTCACTCAAAGAAGAGAGGGAGCTAAGCCGAGGGCAAAACAGGAGAGCGAGCGTTTCAGTCAGAAATAACAGCAAGTGCAAAGGCCTGAAAAGAGCAAAGAGCTTGAATGGAAAGACCAGGGTAGCTGGACCGTAGTAGTAAGCCAGAGGAGGGAGGATCAGGTGAGGTGGAGGAAGCAAGCAGGGGTCAGATTTCACAGGGCCATGGCAGGGAGTGTGTGTTGTATTCTGGGGGCAACGAGAAGCCGCGAAGGGTTTAAGTAGAGAAGTGAAGTGATTTGGAATATGGATTGATTCATTCAATACATGAAATGTTTATTGAAACCTTACTGTGTACCAGGCACTGTTCTGGGCACTGGGGTACAGCATGGAAAAGGATAAATTCCTGTATTCATGAAGCTAATAATCTAGTGGTGGGCGCATAATCAAATAAACAAGAAAAACATCAGACAAGCATTATACAGATGATGACCATTGTTTAAATCATAGTATATGTTCTTAAGACTTTGTGTATATATATACATACTTCTCCTTTGTTATCAGCTTTTCTTTCCCCTAAACAACTTATGGTAGGATTTTTTCTGTGTTACATTAAATGAACAGCTTTCTTTTATTTGGAAGCATCAATTTGTTTTGTAGATTAAGTATGGCCAAAATAATACTACATAAATGAAAAAGATACTGTGCAGCAACAAAAACTTATCTAAGTCATCTGTTTGGAAAGAAGTATATAGTAACTTCCTTTGGACAGTCTGACATGTGGCTCTCCTGCCTCATCCCATGTTCCAGCAGCCCCTCATGATAACTTTGACCTGTTAATGTGGTTAGTTAAATTTATGGATTTCCTATTTATTGAACCAATTCATACATTCCTAAAATGTACCTTAATTGACTTCTGTTATTATATTAGTGTCCTGATGGATTCCCTTTGCCAATACATATATTTTAGGATTTTAGTATCAATATTCGTGAGATCTATAGTTTCCTTTCTTAGTATTTTCTTTGTCAGATTTTGGTGTTAGCATTTGACTGCTTTATAAAAAAAATCGGGAAGCTCTTTTTCTGAGTTTTGGAACAGATTAAATTGCATAAGTATTATTCTTTCATTTAATTATCAAATACATATTTACTGAACATTCACTGCGTGCCAGGCATTGGGCTGATGCTGGGTAATCACAAGTAGACAAAACAGACATGATTCCTGTCCTCATAAGGCTTGGTTTATTAGGTAAATAGACATTAGTGAAATAATTATGATTATGTAATTATAAACCATGATAAATACTCTGAAAGAAATCGTTGAAGATCTACTTTGACTGTTCTTTTCATGTATTTGAGTAAATGGTTATTGCGTTAATACACACTAAAAATTAATTCTTTTAAAATTAATATTTGTTGAAGATTTGATATGTAATTAGTTCTGTGATAAATACATAAGTAAATAAAATGAGGTCTTCATAATTATAAAAGTTAAAATAAAAATAATGGTGATAGTAGCTACCATGGTAGGTGGTATATTGCACATTTTTTGATTGAAGAAATTAAGACTTACATTAAGTAGACACTTCAGTTATGTCTGTGACACCTCCAGTTGTACACTCCTCTGGAAATTCCACTAAGATTATAGTAACAGAGTAAAGATATAAATCCACAAAGATCAAGAGAGTGAGAAAGGAGAAGATAAATGAAATCAGTATTTGGGAAACTACAAAAGAAGGTGGTCAATTACTAAATGATTTAGTGGATTAGAGAATGCTGAAGGCTGAAGAGAGGTAAGCCAACAAGAGAAGCAAGCCGACTCCCTCCACAGAATCTGGAAAAGGCTCAGGATTTAGAGGTACCAAGTACTTCTCAGGGCAGGAATATGGGTGGAATAGAAATAGAAGTATCTGTAAACTGTGGTATCTTTAAAAAGAAAAGAGAAAATACAACTTACGTAAAAGAAGAGATTCTTTTTTTAAAAAAGGGAGAGAAATTATTCAGGAAGCAAGAAAGGATTAGATAATAAAGCTGAAGAACTCTCCTAAAAAATAGAATAGCCACAACAATTAGACAAAAAGAGTGAGAAAGTATTTAGAAAATAAAGGTCCAGTCAAGAAAGTTTTTCATCTAATCCAGTGGCAGGAAGAAAAATCTATAACGAAATCAGTACTATAGATATGTGGGAGAATCTGGAACATGATACAGTGGGTAGCCAGTGATACCAACAGCCAGTGTCATTGAGATGGGATATGTCATGAAAGGTTTCAGAGAGGTACTGATACCTGAAATCTAAGTAAGTATTCAAATGATAAGCCAAAAAAGGGCACTAGTGTATACATTTTCAGGGCAATAGAAATAGCAAATGCAGAGGTGGAAACACGATACACACGAGGAACTGCAAGCAGTTCATTATTTGAGAAATTCAGTATACTTTACAAAAAATAGCATGTATAGTTTTATAATAGTACACCTTTTTTCAAAAAGGATTTGAGGTAGAACTGTGTGAATATATTTAAGATTCTTTAGAAAAAGTAGCAATATTGATTATATTTCATTATGTCAAGAGGGGAGAATTAAATTGGGATTCAGGAGACCAGGATTCTAGTGCAGACCTACCACTAACTTGTTGAGACCTTAGTGTGATAATGTTGTTGACTGCCTTCCCAGTAATCACCTCCCTTTTTCTTCCCTTCCCCCAAACCACAATTTTGTCTAGCTTTTGGGGTGATCCCATGCTTCAGGAGCAGCTTGGGCGGGTGAGAGTGGGGGGCTGTGTGACTCTTAGTTACTCTAAGCTCATTATGGTAATTCCACTCTCTTTGGTTAGTGATTGTTTTAGGAATAAACGTGTGACTCAGTTCTGGCCAATGAGTTGAGAATGGGGTGCCTGCAGAGAGAATTCTGGGAAAGCTTTCTCACCGAGGACAAAGGAAAAGATGCCCTCTCCCTGCCTTCATCTTATTCTAGCTCTGAAGATGTGTTTGAGCCCAGTGTACGGATGCAACAGAGCAGTTTTCAGGCTTAAGGGTTCCCTCCTCTGCTCCTGAAGCTGAGGATTGTTTTTAAAAATATGGTGCCTTTGTTGCTACTCCTTTTCTAAGTTGCAAGTGTAATCTGGTTTGGGAGGGTCTTTACTTCCAGCTCTGCTTTCCTCTTTGAGACCACTGTCACCAGGAGATACAGCCCTTGCTTTCCAAAGGTCACACACTCACTCTAGGAGTATTTTGTGAGCGCATTCTAAGATCTCCAGGCCACCGGGACACTTTCATCATAGAGACTTTTTCTCGTTTGTCTTGATAAAATGCAGGGTATAGCATAGTACTAGGCACATAATAGTCATCACTAATAGTTTTGTTTAATGAAGGGTGAATCAAATATTACTTATTTAGGGGTGGGGAGAGGTTTTATTTGTGTTCTATTTGATTTTATTATTTCCAGCCAGTAGAACATGGGTGTGGTTCTATAATCTGTGCATTTTGAAAGGTTTTTTTCAATGAGGCAAAATTGATTCCTGTTTATCTCTGCGAAGAAAATTTTCTTTAGAAATTAAAGAATTGGGGGAAAACCACTTCAATCTATGTGTGTTACTACTTCTTATACAGCAAATTTAGCCTTTAGCTCTGGAGACTTGACAAAGAAGGGAAACATTACAAAATTGTACCTAATGCAAACTAGATGCTCAGTAAACATTTATTTATATAGTAGATATGCCTGAAATAGAACTATTCACTTTATGATTTAATTTTTTCTTTTTTCATTTTAGCATTTATGACATTAGCAGAGAACAGGACTATGTCAAGAAGTCCGGGGGTATACTTGGTGCAAATGAATTAAGACCACCCTCCCAGCTCCATTCCCTGTGAGAGAAGACCGAGACAAGGTTCATATCAGAGAAGAGTGGGTATTAAACTAAATGCTATAAGCTATTACTAATGAATCCAAAGCTGCACAGTACAGTTTTTTAGATTTTAATTTAGATCATGTAAAATGAAAGGACTTTTTTAAAAATTCTAACTTCCAGTAGCTACAGATTTCTTATAATTATTAGTCCAAAATTGATAGGTGATTAAGTTTGCAAATTGCATCAGAAAAGGTGTGTGTGTTCAAGAGAAATTGTCACACTCCTCTATTTGTATTTCTTTGAAATTATGATTTATTTTACTTGATTTTAAATTGAGATATTTTAAATAGTAGAAGTAATACATGCTTATGTAAGAAAAATCTAAATTGTAGTGATATATATAAGGCAAAAGTATAAGTTCTCCTTTTTGTCCACTCCCCAATCACCATTGGTGTATATACTGTTAACGGTTGGATTTCCCATCTTTTCTACATCTTTTTCTGTATACTTCCAAACACATAATTTTTTATGGTTTTTTTTTTTTACCAAAATGACAGATAATACATGTTATTCACTCAGTAGTATACAATAGATATCTTTGTACGTCAGTATATACAGATTTACTTTGTTTTTATTTAGTAAGTGCAAGGTGTTTCCCTATTGATGGCAATTTAGGTTGTCTCCAGTGTTTTTGCTGTTATAGGTGTTGGTGCATGGAACACCCTTGGACATATAACCCCTGCACTTATGCTAATATTTCTGAGGAATAGATTCCCAGAAATGGAATGGTTATTTGGTATGCCCATTTAAGTTTTTGTTACTTTCTGCCAAATTGTGTTCTAAAAAAGCTGTATATATCTTAAACTGGCAGTCCTTTGATATCTTAAAGGTAAGGGTAGTACATTTTAGGATTAGGTGATTAAAGAATGGGCTGTTCCTTCAACAACTGTCAAATGACCTACTTAGAGGAGATACAGTATATAGGCATGGAGAGTATTAAAAGGTGTAGGTTGCCTTCTACTAATAAGGGCCTTTAATGGCACATATTGTTGGGTTCTTAGTGTTTCTGTCTCTGATAAGTGCTATTGCTTAGTTCACAAACAGGAGTTGTGGTCATGTAAGTCTGGGGGAGATGGAGAAGTGGCTAGATTCTGTTAGATTACTGTGACACCTAAGTTGTTGACGTTTGTTCATCTCATTATTTGCTTTCAGACCAGATGCTTATAGAATGGAAAATAGATACCTGTGGTATAGCATCAGAAGCTGGTTTATAATTTTTTTATCTCTCTTATTAGAAGTTATAAAGAGAGAAAAAAGTGTCCCGAAATCAGACACTCAGTATCCCTGTCATGGATTTTGAGATGGGGGAGATTGATGCAGGGCACTTTGAGCAGAATCCAACTTGTTGTGTCAAGCTTGACCTAACTTTTTTTTTTTTTTTTTTTTTTTTTTGCAGTACGCAGGCCTCTCACTGTTGTGGCCTCTCCCATTGCGGAGCACAGGCTCCGGACGCACAGGCTCAGCGGCCATGGCTCACGGGCCCAGCCGCTCCGCGGCATGTGGGATCTTCCCGGACCGGGACACGAACCCGTGTCCCCTGCATCGGCAGGTGGACTCTCAACCACTGTGCCACCAGGGAAACCCAAGCTTGACCTGACTTTTAAGATCCAATCCACAAATGGCAGAGAAACGTGCCCAAAGCCAGGTGCTACAGGAAAGAATATTAACTCAGTTTTCAGAGCCATTTTGATTCAACTTCAGTTTTTTCCATGTGCTCTTTGTTGATCACTTAAACCGTAAGGGACACTCTTTATGCTTTACAGACAGGTACTTTTCAAGTTACCTTCTTAGATGTTGCTTTAGATTTCTTTGTGGAATAGCCCCCTCTTCTTTCTCTTAATATTCTGATCATCTTGAATGTTAAACTAGAGCATGTGCATTGCTCAGCAAAAAATGAAACTATCCATTTATTTAATGCTCCTCGTTTTGTACGCTTGTTTTAGGCGGTTAAATGAAAGCGCATTGTGTGGGAAGAGACAACGTCAAATGATTTATCAGTAAAATTCTCATTATGTCCTTAATTATAGAGCAGGAAACTTGTGCTTTCTTGAGAGTATAATTGAGGTCATTTATTATGAAGTCATGAAAGATTCAGGGTTTACTGTGGTTTTCCATTAACTTCTCCTTTGATATGCTTTTCCTTCTGCCAACTGTAAAATTATTACTTTTCTAACATATGGCTATTTGGAGAGTGCTGACATAAAAAGGAAGCATTTTAACCATAAATAAATGGTTTTAGAAGTTACAGTATAAAAGTACAAAATAAGTCATTTCTTACTTGTTCCTCCTTGTTTATTTTAAATCATTACCATTAGTCCTAGCTTTATTGGGAGCAGTACTCCCCACATTGTATTAGATGGGGTCTTTTAAATTGCATTATTTCTCACAGTTTTCAGTTTATTATTGTGCGTTGACGCTCAAAATTGGGGATATATGTAGTATTCAGTACTTGTGAAACTTATAATCTATTAACATCTTGCAGAATTTAGGGAAGTTGATAATCATAGATTGGTCATTTCCAAAGCGATGACAACTTTTATTTCTTTCACTTGTAAGCAACATCTTTCACAAATATTGAGCCTCATGGTATAATTAGATTCTTTAAATATTATATTGCCTTTTAAAAAATTTAAATACTAGGTTTCCAAAATTATAATTTTTAAAGGAATCCTGATTTGCATTTGAGCTAGCTGTACAGATTATTTGTAAAAGGAGTTTGCAAGTGCATAGGCTTCCCAGTTTGTTTTGAGGAAGTAGCTAAAGAAAGCCATAATTTTTAAATTGTTATCACTGGTGTTTTGCTGTTTGAATCTCTTTAGAATATCCATATTTTTCACAGCACTGGTATACCGATATTGAAAGAGAGAAGGTGAAACTGAGGAAAAATCAAAGTCAGATACAATCGATATAGATCAGATGTGCCAACTTCAGAATATTCTTAAGTGTTTCATCCTCTTTTCTTTCTTTCCTTGCTATTTATAATCTTTTATTTTTGATACGATGAAGTATTATTATCAAAATCATTTTTAAATTACCTTGGGAATTGAAGCATTAGGACAGTTTAGTCCAAATGAATTTTACTGAAATGTTTGTTTTGATTTCTGTAATAGTCTAGGGTTTTTTAATCTGTTGTTCATAAATTAATTTTAATTAAAAAGCTTATGTTTTCTTTAACTTTTGAACTCTAGTGTAATTGGCAGAGTCCTGGTATAAGTAGGAAGCCAGATTAATGTACTTATTTATACTGTAAGGCCCAAACTTCCAGTCTTACATAAATTATTCTCTCTATTATTTACAAATAATCAGTGTGTATCCGCCCCCCCCAACCTTGTTAAAGAGAATAGAGAGGATGTAAATAGAAAGGAGTAAACAAATCAAATAGTTCAATGTTATGAGAACTCATTAGGCTCAGTTCTTGCTAAGTGAGGACTGGTAAAATCAAAAGACACAAGGGCTCAATCAAGAGAATTACTGGATTGAGTCAGTAGTTCTCAATTAGGAAGCATGCCTCTCATGGGAGGGGTATACCAGCATCTTTGGGATAACACATGGGCATGGTTTGAAGAAAGCACTTTCAAGAAAAGTAATAAAGTTTTATTTTTGTAAAATGATGATTTTATAATACAGCCCATAAGAAGTAAATTTTAATAGACATGTACAGGCTGGTGAGGAAGCCCCAAAGAAACATGATTTCTAATGTGTTTGCTGAGTGTGCAGTAGTAGGCTCCTTCCAAGGAACCTAACAGACTTCCTTGGGGATTTGGTGAGAAGACAGGAAGGGTAAGTTTATCAAAATGTGGCTTAGGTTTAAAAAAATTTAAGAATGAGAAGCATTGGTCTAAGCAGTTGCTGACCACCAACTTGACACTACAGTTGCATCTGCTTTTACCCAGTGTGGCTACAGCGCCCAGCTTGAAACCAAAAGGGATTTATTCTTGCATTAAAAGTCATTCACCCTCAGTTATAATCCATTTAGGTTATTTTCACATGTGAGATCTTTTAAGATAGTCCAGATATGGTAGCCAAAACACATTGTAAATGTCTTAATTATACAGGAAGGAAATAGATGATTATTTCCTATTATCATAGATGATATATTTCCTGTATCAGTATTCAGTGATATTTAGTGTGCCACTTTTCCCCATCCTTTGGTTATCTTAAACAGTTGCATTATTTTTGTTTGTGTTTTGCAGTTTTTGAGACAGTGTCCTTGAGTTCAGACTCTCTCTTCCAGAGGGCAGTTTCAATTCTCCATACTTCTTACTTGGACTCTGCATCTGAGCATGGTTTTCAGTACAGTCAAGTGACTGGTGAAAAATGACATTTTCTTAAATGAGGTGAGGTGCTTGGTACACACTGTGTCTGTTTTATTTTAGTTTTAATGAAAGAGACCCATTATTTTTGATATATAAGCCTAGTTCTTTTTAGCTATCCCATTTCAGCTGAAATAAAAGATCCTTGGAAATAGTCACTTGAAAGGTAATTATAATATATTCTAGGGAATAGAAAAATAATAAATTTCATTAGTCTTTTAGCAGGAGGAATTCAGATGATGCATTTTTAAAAGTTAATTTTCAAGGCAAAATAACATGTTTATAACATTTGATTATTCTCTCCTTATACGGTACAAAACTCTTTACCAAGAAAAAAAAGCAAGTAACTGTACTCACGAAGAACTTCAAGAAACTTACGGGTTTCTTCTGTTTGAAACTGAAAATCAGGTAAGGGAATTCGATCGTAGAAAAGTAATTTTGTGATGTTAATGTACAAAATTAATTATATCATTAAAGTTAAATATTGGTATTTTAGGTCTATAAAGTTTGTAAGATTACCAGTTCATCAGTCTTTTTTGTTAGTTTGGTGGCAATGTAAATGACAGTGAAAGCTTGTCATGAAAGAGATTGGATTTCTACAACTTTCCATAGGTTTTCTTTAGTTTTATCTTGAATACATTTGTAAGCTCGTGGTGAGATTTTGATTAATACAGATTCCTTAAGTATTAATAATGACTTTTAATGGAGTGAATGGATATTTTCTATTCTCGATCATCGTTTAGATAGATATTTTCTATTTCTTGTGGAGGTTTTTCAAGTTTAAATTACATGATTTTGGGGACAAGATGAACACGTTCAGCATTCTAGTTACTTGGAATTGTTTCATGCCTTATTTTGAAAATTGAACATCCATATTGTTGGTTGTACCTAAATTGTGGAGAAGGAGACTACTGTGTGCAGGTATGTCTCCAGAGATGTGTGTGGCTTCTAGATACAGTTCAGCAATGCTAGAGATCTATAATCCAACTTAAAGTAATTCCAAGGTAGTATTTCGGTTGAGGTCATGATTTTTAAAGAACAGGGATAGATTTGCTAAAGAATAATTAACATTACCATATAACTTATGGATTATATAGTAATACTAGAGAGTTTGTTTAACTTCCAAATAAGATATGTTATGGATTCATACTAAAAAAAAAAAAAAAAAAAAAAAAGCATTTGCGGAGAAGACATTTTCAAATTTAGTGATTCCCAAGCTGTAATTGAAAAAGAAATCTTCAAGAGAGGACTTATCTGTGAGCTTGTTTAATTTGGTTTTGCCGGTGACATTTTTGTTAACAGAAATAATAAAATTTCACGAAAAAGTTTGAGCTGTTAATATTAACTAAAACACAATTGCCTTACGTAAGCTTGCTTTGTGCCATGAATGCATACAACGTACAGATTCTGTATTGAAAGTCTGTATATAGATTATAGAGTTATTTCATGGACCCTCCCAAGAACGATATGATAAGCAAAGTACGATCTTTTGTTTAAGGCAAAGTTGGTATGTCAGCGTGGACTCTGTGTTGGCAGCAGTGCTATCAGCACTCTGGGTGACCCAGGGAAAGGTACGTCTGTAAGGAAAAGGAATCTCTTTTACAAGGTGAAGTGGGGTTTAGTTAGTTACATAAGATACCTATGTTAAATGCTAGTTTCATTGATGATAAATAGTGATCTTTGGAAGCAGACCTTTAAACATATAAGTGAGCTTTGAGTCTAAGACTTAAGGTTTTCTAATAGGAGTTATCTTTTTTAAAAGGATGGTTGGACTAGAAAAGGTACTGAAGGTATCTTTCAGTGCCAAGAGTTCAGTGCAGCCATCTGGGGCTAGTGAGGATTTCTTCTGAATTATCATAATGGCAGTAGGAACACATAATAGAGGGAACTGACGCACCTTGGCAACTGTGGAATGTGAGGAGTAACAAAGAATCAAATGTAAGGTAACTTACACTGCACTGATATTGTCAGTAGAAGAGAGACACGGAGGAGAGGAAATTGTAGGGAAGCTGTTGAGTTAAAAGAGAAAGGTAATCTTACTGTCAAGAATGTGGATTAGCACTAATTTCTTTAAGCTTCACTTTCCTCATCTGTAAAATAGATGAAACTATCATCTAGATTTGCTGTGAGGATTACATGAGACTGTGTCAAGTGCTTAGCTTGGAGCTTACACCTAAATGAACACTACTACTTCAGTGAGCTAAATTTGAGAAATAATGAGGTGGTCATAAGTGTTTCTGAAAGCTGTCCTGCTGGTGGTAAAAATAGTTGGAAAAGGGATTAGAACTGGAGGTTGGGGTTCAAGGTGGCAGCGGGTGGGTGTTAGCTGAAGCCAAAAACATTGTTACATGGGGCAGCAAAGATGGCAAGAGCAGAACTTTCAGGTGGTTATGGGAGCAAGGGATGGGGCCACGGGGCAAGGCTAGGAAGAGGGAGTTGAGAGCAGTCCAGGGGATGAAGAATCAGGAGGTGGAGTTTCACAGAGAACAGAAGGCTGTAAGGAGGGGTGTTAGCAGTGTCAGATGCTACAGAAGTTGGAGATCAGCACTGAGAAGGATTACTGGGCTCCATGGCTACATTCCTGCTGACCATTTCTTTTAAATAACAACTTTATTGAGATAACATTCACATACCATTCGTTTCACCTGTTTAAAGTATACAATTTTTTTTTAGCATATTCACTAAAATGAATATGCAGCCATCAGCACAATCAATTTTAGACCATTTTCATCAGTCACTCCCCACTCCCACCAGCCTAAGCAACCAGTACTCTACTTTTTGCCCCTATGGATTGGCCTATTCCAGACATTCCATGTAGATGGGATCGTATATGACCTTTTGTGACTAACTTTTTTACTTAGCTTAGTGTTTTTGAGATTCATCCATGTTGTAGCATATACTTCATTCCTTTTTTGACTGAATAATATTCCACTGTACCGCATTTTCTTTATCCATTCAGCACTTGATGGACATTTGGTTGTTTCTACTTTTTGGCTATTATAAAAAAATGGTACTATGTACGTTCTTGTCCAGGTCTTTATGTGGACATGTTTTTTCATTTCTGTTGGGTTTATACCTAGGAGTGGAATTGCTGGCTCATATGGTAACTCTGTGTAAAACAAGTGTTTTTTTAAACTTACATTCAGCTCTTCTAAAGGACATGAAAGGGGATAAGTTCATAACCCCAATAACAGTTTACCTAAAACCTTTTTTTCCTTCTCCCCTACTCTTTTTAACCCCCCCCTTCTTTTCATTATGAAAAATGCTAACATAGAAAAAGTAGAGAGCATAGTATAATATACCTATCACCTACGTTTAACAGATAATGTTTTGCATTATTCTCTTCATTTGTTTAAAAAAGTTTTTTTTTCTGAAAATTGTGAAAGTGAATTACAAGCAAACACCTCAGCTTACATCTCTAAAAATTAAGGCCATTTTTGCGCTTTACTGCAGTCACATGAGTTTATTGTTGATGTTTGAGAGGCTGGCTTCAGTAGGGTGGTGGAGTAGATAGAGGCTGGATTGCTCCTATAAATACACAATCTTCTTCATCACATGTACTGGGGGTAATAATAAAATAGCACTACTGCCTGTGTGTGTTCTATAGTTTTGGGCTCAAATAGAAATGGATAGTTCTGTGTATGAAAGTAATCCTTTATATTACTGTAGTGTATTATAGTTTTAAAAGTTTATGGATCTTTTTAAATCTTCCTGAGAACCCTGTGATTTATGTATCTATACTCATGCCCACCTTGCCCGCTTAAGTGACATACTCCTCAGTCACATGGTTATTATTAGCAATAAGTGAAAAACCTGGAACTGGAACCCAATCTCCTGGCCACAAGTTTATTGCTCTGTCTGCTATATCCATGTCCTCACCATTGTCTTTTATGTTTCAAAAGAGATACTTCAGGAATATCTCTGAAATGTGTCCTTTCCTCCTTATTCTCACTGCTGCTGCCGGGTGGGGATCCTCTTCTCCTGTCGTAACTTAAAGGAGTCTCTCCCCTCTTGAGACTCACTTCTCTACTAAGCTGCAGTGGGCTGTGATGTGGCTACAGTGGTGAACAAAACAGATATAACCCCCGCCTCCCTGGAATTCACAGCCCAGCAGAATAAGCTGCTTGAAGGCAGGACCTCGTTGTATTTCCCTTTGTGGCACTGCTGCCTGGCACACAGCTGCAGTGTAGTAGACCTCAGCACACATTCTTAAATATGAGTACTTACTGAGATGTTTTGCAAAAAATAACTTGAGAATCAGATTACTATAGGCCTTTTCACTGAATGATTGCATGGAGAAAAAACAGACTCACGAAGACTTTTCCAAACATGTGATACTCTTATCCCTTTTCACTTACCATACCCAAATAGAAAATTGGTTGTCGAACAGATGTATTGTATCTTAGCTCTAATGTTTCCATACCTTTAGAATATCTCAAATAGTTTTTAAAAGGTAAGCAGTTTCAAAATAGTTTTTTAATGTTAGCATTTATTTGTCTTTTGTGTTGTCTTGTTCAGTTAAAGGTAACCCATGTGTAAATAATCTTTTTAAAGTGTAAATTAATCTATTTTTATACTTTTATAGGTGTATACATTTCCAAATACTCAGACTATCTTCATGCAAGACCTTGGTATCATGGGAAGTCTGGTTATGTTGTAATTTTTAATCTAATTAAGGTAAAGACTAAATGTGCTTCTATGTAATTTTTCTTTTAAAAATGAAAGATTATCAGTCTGTGATAATGTTCTTTGCAGATCATTTGCTACACATAGTCCTTGCCAAAGACAGCTATCTAAAGTCAGAGAAAATAACTGCTTTTTGCTTTCCTTTACGGACAAAGCTTTTTTTAAATTCATTTTATAGATGATCTATGAATATGTTTTTTTAAAAAAAGCTTCAAAATAATACAACAGGTATTCAGTGAAAAGCTTTCCTCTCACCCTGTCCCACAATGCCACTTTTTAAATAGTAAATAACAGAAAACGAGTAGCTGCTTATAAAGCAGTGTGATTTCAGTTATAAGAGATGAATTTAGAAAGCAACATTCATTGATTTAAGTTGTCAAAATGAGAAACCTTTATATATTTTTTTAACCCCTAAAACATTGAGACCTTGTTCACAGTTTCATGGGGCACCTGCAACTGATGATCTCAGAAATTTTTAAATGCCCTTAAATAGTCCAGTATAAATGAATCACGCAATTAGAATTTTCACTCAAATAGTAGGAAAACTCTAATTTTAGAGGTTGGGGGGCTTTTTGAGGACATATTCTGTGGTCTTGTTTTGGTTTTGCTTTTGTTTTAGCTTTCCTACTATCTTAAGTTCTTTGGTTATAAACGTAACACTACTGATTTTTTTAAGAGTGTGAACTCTTCATATTCCAAAACTTGTCCCCAAGAACTGGAGGGAAAGTAGCATTGCATTGGCTCATAGTCACTGCTTCCCTCCCTTACTCTTCCCTCTCCTGCTCTGTGATAAGTGCTGTAGTTCTGCCGCAGACAACGTGCCTGTCAGCTCAGGTAACAAACATTTTTTGCTTATGTCAGATTGTGCCTCGCCATTGGTTTCGTGCCCCCATATCCCACCCTGTCTGATGGATACTGCTGTTTAGTTTTTGCCTATGTGCTCTCAGTCTTCCTTACTTTGCTGCTTAGAAGCCAGCCCTGCCCAACATCATAAGCTGTTTGATGGGGAGAGAATACAGGTTTTGATTGCTCACTGAAGTACCATTTATATTATTTGTCTTCTTAGTATTGCCTTTGGTGGTCCTGTTGATGAAGAGGCGGGACCTTGACAGCAAACATGTGTATATGTTCTTTATTAGGCTACTTTTAAATAAATCCTAGAGTCAGATTATTGCTATTTGAAAACATTTGATTAGTCTTAATATTTTCATTCTAGGGAAGAGTCAAGTTTGTGTCTGAGAATTATACAACTAACTATACCAGCCCATCTTCTGGCTATGATTGCCACGTGGCTGTAAGTACTAACAAGTTTTCTCACAAGACAAGTCAGTTTCGCACCTTTGAACTGAATCAGGTATAGTCACCTGGGAATAAATCATTTCTAAATCTAAGGAGTTAAATTTTGGGGTTGGGTAGGGTTGAAATAAACTTGATGCACGTGGAATTCTGTAGTATTACCCTGATAATACTTATTTTGCTTCTTTCGGTATTACCTCTATGAACTTTCAGGCAGCACTGTTATTGAGCGACCCAGACAGATCTGTCCTTATGTGATTGTAGCTTTTCAGTACAGGGAACCTAAAAAGATGGCAGCACCAGCTCATAATCATAAAAGCAAGTAAGTAATTATGTACATACTTTGTTTTACTGGATTTCTTTCCTTTGCTCTTATAAAATATGCTTCCTTTTTTTCCCCCTAGACTTGAACTCAAAGAAGATGGTAAGAAATTATTTAATTGGTTCTTTTAGCTGTTTCTTTAAGTAAATGTTTTGTTCATAAATAAAATAATCAGTTTCTTTCTTACCCTCATTTCTCACAGTTCTCATCTATCCATGGAAAGGGAAATTAATTATTCAAGGCTGTCTGATGTGTGATATAACTCTTTGGTCCTCTTACGGCACATTGGTTCCCAAACAACTGTAAGTATTGAATAAGTGCCTTTACTGATGCTTGTATAATTTTTTGATTCTCATTTTGAGGTCTTGCTTGTTGGCACTGGTGTGAAATACAGCAACTGTACTTGGTTTTAGATTACTCCTGGGGAGATGTATAGAGCACAGGGCCATGACACAGGAGACCTAAATTCAGATATAAATCTGACCGTTGCCTTGAAATAAGTTAGTTTTATAATCTTTGACAAATCACTTTTTATATTTTAGTATCTTAATCCATTTATGGGAAAATGATCTCTCAGGCTAAATTAATTTACTTGATGCTAGAAGTTTGACTTTCCCCAAGAAACAACTTGGACTTGCCTAGATAACAGATGCAACAGATTCTAGCCACTGAATTCTGTTAGAATCTTTATAAGGTTTGCAGTATCTAGCTTTTTAATTTTCACACGATTTTCCTAGACTAGTATTAGAGTAGCCTTTACATGTATTTACATTATGATGAATTACAGTACTTGCTTCTGCAGAGAGAACTGTGAAGGGCATCTTGTGATATCTTTTTGTTTAATCTATTCTTAGTTTGCACCCAAAACTGTTGAAAGTTAGACATGCTTTAATTGAAAAATAAAATGAAAACTGGTGTGCTATTAGAAATCATTTACTTTCTACTGGCCTTTTTTAAGAAGAGAGAGGGAATTTATAGCCCATAGAATAAATTAAGGATTCTGTGAATAAATAAATGGGAGAGAAGGGAAAGTTCTTTCTCACTGTAGAGTGCAACTAATAGGTATAGAAAGAGCGATGGAATTTGGAAATCACATTTTGGCAACATCATAATAATCAGTGGAGGCTTGATGTAGTAGGTGAAAGTTTGATGGTATTTACATATCTCGCAAAGGAAAAAATAAAGACTTTACAATGGAAGAAGCTACAGAGACCATCTTAACTAAGTGGTTAAGTTAATGTCACCAGGAGAGGAATAAACATCATGTGCTTCCTGATACGATGCACAGAGAATAACACGATATCAGTCTGTGGTGCTCCTGCCAATCTAATCAGGAAGAAAGGTTAGACATGCCCAGATTGAGGGACATTCTGCAAAATAAATGGTCTATATTATTCAAAAATATCAAGGTCACTGAAGATAAAGACTCAGAGATTGTTGCAGACTGAAGGAGACTAAAGAGACATACGTAAATGCAATGTGGCATCCTGGATTGGATCCTGAACCAGAAAAAAGTACCTTCTTTTGTTACAAGGGACCTTAGTGAGACAGTTGGCAACATTTGAATGAGGTCTGTAGGTTAAAAAATTGTCCTGTATCATTGTTAATTTGTTGATTTTTGCTAATTGTTTTGTGGTTATATAAGGAAATATTTTTCTTAAGGGTACACATTAAGAAGTATTTGGGGGGAAAGGAGGCATCTGTAAGTCTGCAAGTATTTAAAAATGAGTTTTAAAGAAGGAAAAGGTAGTCAGGGGAAATGATGCAAGTCTGGCTGCGGTTCATCCTGTGGCACTGCATGGTCGGCAGTCCCATATTATCAAAAGTTCTTACGTAGTGTAATTTCTAGAAGATTCTCGTTCCAATATGCATAATTCTTCCACATGTCTGGATATTTTGGTTATAACAGAAATGCATGCATTCAGAAAATGGGAACACATTTGCAGACCATGGTTTATGAGGTCACATACTCAAAAATCTATAATATTTATGAATATGTACATTATTTGATCTGGCGTTTATAGATTTAAGAATTTTTTGTGGTTATAATATTTTTGTTTGCTTTATATTAGAAAGCCAAAACTTATGAAGCTGTAGTTTCAGTGTTTATTACATTACATGATATTGTTATTTTGTTTTTTAGACCACACGAACTAGAGTTTAAGTATGTAATGAAAGTGTCGTCTTTGAAAAACAGACTACCAGAAGCTGCTTTTAGAAAACAGAATTACGTGGAGCACAAAGGTCTGTTCAGATGTCATGGTACACTGCATGTCCTGAGCTCTGTTCCAGTTCTTTTCCACCCTCTCTTTCATACACACATGCACGCGTGCATGTGCACTCTCTCTCTCGCCCTCTTACTTCTGTTTTCCCTTAAGTACTTCTTAAAAGGGTCTTTTGTGAAAGGTGTAGAGTAGCTCTGTGATTCAGTTCTTGGGAGGTTCCCCCTCTACCTACTTTCTGGAGAGTTTATATCGTAAATGGGTGCTGAATTTTCTCAAAAGCTTTTTCTGCATCCATTGAGATCATCATATGGTTTTTATCCTCCAATTTGTTAATATGGTGTATCACATTGATTGATTTGCGTGTATTGAAGAATCCTTGCATTCCTGGGATAAACCCCACTTGATCATGGTGTATGATCCTTTTAATGTGTTCTTGGATTCTGTTTGCTAGTATTTTGTTGAGGATTTTTGCATCTATGTTCATTAGTGATATTGGCCTGTGGTTTTCTTTCTTTGTGACATCTTTGTCTGGTTTTGGTATCAGGATGGTGGTGGCCTCGTAGAATGAGGTTGGCAGTGTTCCTCCCTCTGCTATAATTTGGAAGAGTTTGAGAAGGATAGGTGTTAGCTCTTCTCTAAATGTTTGATAGAATTTGCCTGTGAAGCCATCCGGTCCTGGCCTTTTGTTTGTTGGAAGAATTTTAATCACAGTTTCAATTTCACTGCTTGTGATTGGTCTGTTTATATTTTCTGTTTCTTCCTGGTTCAGTCTCGGAAGGTTGTGCTTTTCTGAGAACTTGTCCATTTCTTCCAGGTTGTCCATTTTATTGGCATATAGTTGCTTGCAGTAGTCTCTTATGATCCTTTGTATTTCTGCAGTGTCAGTTGTTACTTCTCCTTCTTTCATTTCTAATTCTGTTGATTTGAGTCTTCTCCCTTTTTTTCTTGATGAGTCTGGCTAATGGTTTATCAACTTTGTTTATCTTCTCAAAGGACCAGCTTTTAGTTTGATTGATCTTTGCTATTGTTTCCTTCATTTCTTTTTCATTTATTTCTGATCTGATCTTTATGATTTCTTTCCATCTGCTAACTTTGGGGGTTTTTTTGTTCTTCTTTCTCTAATTGCTTTAGGTGTAAGGTTAGGTTGTTTATTTGAGATTTGTCTTGTCTCTTGAGGTAGGATTGTAGTGCTGTAAACTTCCCTCTTAGAACTTTTGCTGCATCCCATAGGTTTTGGGTCGTGTTTTCATTGTCATTTGTCTCTAGGTATTGTTTTATTTCCTCTTTGATTTCTTCAGTGATTTCTTGGTTATTTAGTAGCGTGTTGTTTAGCCTCCATGTGTTTGTATTTTTTACAGTTTTTTTTCCTGTAATTGATATCTAGTCTCATAAAGTTGTGGTCAGAAAAGATACTGGATACGATTTCAATTTTCTTCAATTTCCCAAGGCTTGATTTGTGACCCAGGATATGATGTATCCTGGGGAATGTTCCATGAGCACTTGAGAAGAAAGTGTATTCTGTTGTTGTTGGATGGAATGTCCTATAAATATCAGTGAAGTCCATCTTGTTTAAGGTGTTATTTAAAGCTTGTGTTTCCTTATTTATTTTCATTTTAGATGATTTGTCTGTTGGTGAAAGTGGAGTGTTAAAGTCCCCTACTATTATTGTGTTACTATGGATTTCCCCTTTTATGGCTGTTAGCATTTGTCTTGTGTATTGAGGTGCTCCTATGTCAGATGCATAATATTTACAGTTGTTATATCTTCTTGGATTGATCCCTTGATCATTATGTGGTGTCCTTCTTTGTCTCTTGTAATAGTCTTTATTTTAAAGTTTATTTTGTCTGATATGAGAATTGCTGCTCCAGCTTTCTTTCAATTTCCATTTGCATGGAGTATCTTTTTCCATCCCCTCACTTTCAGTCTGTATGTGTCCCTGGGTCTGAAGTGGGTCTCTTGTAGACAGCATGTACACAGGTCTTGTTTTTGTATCCCTTCAGCCAGGCTATGTCTTTTTGTTGGAGCATTTAATCCATTTACAGTTAAGGTAATTATCGCTATGTATGTTCCTAGTACCATTTTCTTAATTGTTTTGGGTTTGTTTTTGTAGGTGTTTTCCTTCTCTTGTGTTCCCTGCCTAGAGAAGTTCCTTTAGCATTTGTTGTAAAGCTGGTTTGGTGGTGCTGAATTCTCTTAGCTTTTGCTTGTCTGTAAAGGTTTTAATTTCTCCATCGAACCTGAATGAGATCCTTGCTGGTAGAGTAATCTTGGTTGTAGGTTTTTCCCTTTCATCACTTTAGATATGTCCTGCCACTCCCTTCTGGCCTGCAGAGTTTCTGCTGAATGATCAGCTGTTAACCTTACGGGGATTCCCTTGTGTGTTATTTGTTGCTTTTCCCTTGCTGCTTTTAGGATTTTTTTCTTTGTATTTAATTTTTGATAGTTTGAGTAATATGTGTCTTGGCATGTTTCTCCTTGGATTTATCCTGTATGGGACTCTCTGCACTTCCTGGACCTGACTGGCTGTTTCTTTTCCCATGTTAGGGAAGTTTTCAACTATAATCTCTTCAGATATTTTCTCAGACCCTTTCTTTTTCTCTTCTTCTTCTGGGATCCTTATAATTCAAACATTGGTGCTTTTAATGTTGTCCCAGAGGTCTCTGAGACTGTCCTCAGTTCTTTTCATTCTTTTTTCTCTATTTTGCTCTGCGGTAGTTACTTCCACTGTTTTATCTTCCCGGTCACTTATCCATTCTTCTGCCTCAGTTATTCTGCTATTGCTTCCTTCCTGAGAATTTTTATTTTCATTTATTGTGTTGTTCGTCATTGTTTGTTTGCTCTTTAGTTCTTCTAGGTCCTTGTTAAACGTTTCTTGTATTTTCTCCATCCTATTTCCAAGATTTTGGATCATCTTTCCTATCATTACTCTGAATTCTTTTTCAGGTAGACTGCCTATTTCCTCTTCGTTTGGTCTGATGGTTTGTTACCTTGCTCCTTCATCTGCTACATATTTCTCTGTTTTCCCATTGTGCTTAACTTACTGTGTTTGGGATCTCCTTTTCGCAGGCTGCAGGTTCGTAGTTCCCTTTGTTTTTGGTGTCTGCCCCCAGTGGGTAAGGTTGGTTCAGTGGCTTGTGTAGCCTTCCTGGCGGAGAGGACTGATGCCTGTGTTCTGGTGGGTGGGGCTGGATCTTGTCTTTCTGGTGGGCAGGGCTGCGTCCAGTGGTGTGTTTTGGGGTGTCTCTGAATTTAGTATGATTTTAGGTAGCCTCTCTGCTAATGGGTGGGGTTGTGTTCCTGTCTTGCTGGTTGTTTGGCGTGGGGCCTCCAGCCCTGGAGTTTGCTGGCCATTGGGTGGAGCTGGATCTTAGCGTTGAGACAGAGATCTCTGGGAGAGCTCTTGCCGGTTGATGTTACATGGAGCCGGGTGGTCTCTGGTGGTCCAGTGTCCTGAACTCGGCTCTCCCACCTCAGAGGCTCAGGCCTGACACCAGGCCGGAGCACCAAGACCAACCATGTCAGCCACACGGTGGGTCTAGGGAGAAACGGAATATTTCACAATAGCATTTTAAAATAGGAAATGTTCTGTGTTTCTGATTTTCTCCACAGTCTGTTGCCAAGATATGTGCTTCAATATGTATGAGGTGAAACTGTCCAACAAACAAGGGGAAAAAGTAGATAAACTAACAGAGTACATTAAAAGGGAGCAATTGGTAAGAATCATCAGTTTAAAATATTATTATTATGTTTTCCTTAAATTGAGAAATTGATATCTGTTTATTAGTTGGCTCTGCCTAGATTGAATTGTTTTAGCTTGCTCAAAAGGATTTTTTTTTTTTTTTTTTTTTGGTCACGCCACACAGCTTGTAGGATCTTAGTTCCCTGACCAGGGGTCAAACCCGGGCCCACAACAATGAAAGTGCCAAGTCCTAACCACTGGACCGCCAGGAAATTCCCTTAAGAGGATATTTATCATTTAATATTTATTGACATGATATGTATTGGCTAACATGTTCATCCCCTTTGTATCTTAGTTTACTTTTTCTGTGTCTCACTAGTCAGTTCATACTCCTGGTTTTAAGTATAGGAGGACAGTTTTTCTCAAATCCTTTTTTGTTGTTGTTTTTGTTTTATGATGGAAGAATTGAGTAGATCCCTAGTATTTCTGCATTAGTCAAAGGAGGTTGATTTGTGGGATATTTCTTTAAAAGTGACCCTTGTCAACACATAGGTGTATAAAGAAGAAAAAGTTGCTGCTTCTATTGTTTTCATAGCGTAGAAAAGCACGATTCTACTGAGAAATATGTAACATCCAAAGACCTCTCCACTGTGTTAACCAGGGCTCCTCGGTCTGAGGATAGGAGTAGATGCTGACCTTATAGTGAGTGATTCCCAAACATCCCAAAGGAAACAGTGTGCATGGTGGAAGTGAGCAAACAAGTCTGCTCAGCCCTTTAGTGGCACAACGGACTTATCCCCATAGTAGACAGTATGAAACCGGTAAATTAACAGAATAGATAGGTGAGCTGCCTTGGGGGAAGTGTCAGGTAAGATGCTTGAGTTGCATGTAACAGAAATTCAGACTGGCTTAAACAATAAAGAGTTTTGATAGGCTTACTTTTGAGTTTTAGATGGTAAAGCAAGTTCAAGTGCTGTTTGCTCAGGACTCTTTTTCTTTCAGCTTCTCCCTCCTCTGTGCAATAGTTCTGTCCTAGGCTGCCAGTCAGGGCTGCGTGCTTCCTTTTTGCATCCAGAGAGAACCCGTCCTCCAAACCATGGCTTCTGTCCTTAGACCAGTTCCATCATCTGCATGTCTCTCAGCAGCAACTAGAAAGGGAATGGCCCGCACTGATTAGTTCAGGCCACTCAGAGCCCACCTTCCAGAGCTGGGTGCGAGGTCAGGGCCCCCATTCTGCAGTAAGGAGGTGCAGTGGCTGACACAGGATGCTGAGCAGGTGACCACTGAATATCGACGGGGATTACAGGCTATGTGTTTTCGAAGTAGTGTAGTTCATTTTATATTTGGAAATTCAAAGGAAGGAAGGTCAAAGATACTTTGAGAAAATGCATTAGTGAAGGGTCTACTTGTGAGTGCTTCTGGTATTGAACTCAGGAGACTCGGTGCCCAGCTTTACTTCACAGTTTGTGTGTTAATTACTTAACAGAAATTACTTATCACATAAGGTCCTTCGCTCTCAGTGCTCCAGGCTGCTTTTCCTGCCTCATTTTATAATGAATAATCTTTACATATCGGTCTCCCTACCTAGACATCGAGCTCCTTGAGGGTAGGTATCATGTCTTAAGCATCTTTGACACCTTGGTGCCTGGTGTATAGTGGACGAGCAGTAAATGTCCCTTGTACCTACAACACTGGACTTCAAGAACAGTACTGAGGAAGGTCTCTTCTTTAAAAGGTGGTAAAGACATGTATGGCTGGATTTTTCTGTGTGTGAATGGAAAAGGCTAGAAGTAGATATTTCAAAGATTCTATGATTTTTTTCCCCACAAAGGTTAAAATAGGAATTTTATATAGCCCTTTCAGCGCATAATTTGAGAGACTAATAAGATACACTACATATTTGTTTTACGTGCACGTATTTTGGAATAAAGGAATGTACAGTTTTAAGCAGATATAGGATTTTACTTTCATCTATATTACAAAACTAAAATTCAGAATAATGTAGCTAATTATTGTCACTTTTACTCTTTACACCGATAAAAAGATAAAACAAGAATTACATCTGTTTGCTGATAAATACCAAAGATATGGGTATATATAACTGTTGATACATTTATTCAGTAATTCTTTCTTGAGTGCTTACTGTGTGCCAGAAGCAAAAAGACAAATTGTCCCTGCCATCAAGGAACTTACAAGACTATAGGAGACAAAAATGTAAACCAACCAATGCATAGGGGCTGTGATAGAAATGTTTGGAGACTCACAATAGTGATTGTTCCTGTGGGTGAAGTTTCAGTCTCATAATTAGTTCCAATAAATAATTAGAAAAGAAGTCTTTTTTTCATACTTGAGTTGTTGAATAATTTATTGATTTATCATATTTGTAGGCTTATGACCTGTCAAGTTTTGAAGTATGTTTTATCACTTTATAAAGTGGTATCTTTTATTCTGTTTTTTTAACTGAGAAATTATTGTATGACATTGAATTTTATCTTTGTTAAGGGTATATAGGCTTTTGAAATGGTGACTAATGGGGAAGAAGAGCTGTTATCTCTGTGATTTAGAATGACAGAAGATGCCACTGAAGACTGTGGTAGAGGGAAAATAGAAGTATTTATTTTCATCTGCATTTCTTATAACCAGGGGACCTAATGATGTTATTTCCTTTTATTACTCATCTCTTAGGAAGCTGTAGAAAGGATTCTTTTAATGGATGGTATCTTCCAGTTTTTCTAGTCCCAGGATTCTGTGATATGTTTTGTATTAAAATGAGCTTAACATGTTAATCATAGGTCTGATTGACCTTGAATTTGTAGTGGCGAAATGGGAACAGAGCGGCTACTTAGCAGTATGAAATGTCCAACATGTCAATGAAAAAAAATGAAAGACGTTGTTTCTGATTGATTTGTTATGTAATTGAACACTATCCTAAAACTAACCCATGATGTTCTAGTTATTTATTATATGTAGCCATAACAAGGCCAAGATTAGTTGAATGCTAAGGAGCTTGCAGTTTCTGATACTGGGGACAAAATTGTCCTGATTCCCATAAATACTGACATTTCAAGAATTTTTTTCTTTAACTTTTCATGAGCTTAAAAATCACTGAAGAATGTGGTAGAGGGAGAAGGAGAGAGGAATTGAATCTTCTTTCTTGCTCTTTTATGTTTAAGGCAATCGTCAAATGCTTAGAAGATCGAGAATTTTTCATTTTACTTACGTCGTCAGCCTTAATGTCAGAAACAAGTAAGAACAACTTTTTGAATAAATGTTTTTCAGTATGTTTACTTTTATTGTATAAGATCAGCAACCTCACGTTTCTTCTGATTCTCATTCTGTGTAGGTTTTGGAGAGGAGCAGATGGGTCTTCACGGGTTGCATTTATTCCATTCATCCCCGTCAGCAGGTAAGGACCAGGACTGGCAGTTCACTGCACCTGTGGGCCATTTTTCAGTCCTCATCTTAAACTCTCAGCAGCATATGACCCTGGTAACTCTTTTCTTCTCTTAAATAACTTTCTTCCTTTACTCTCCCTGGTCAATCCTTCATCTCCTTTCTTTGTAGGCTTATCCTTTCCTGTCTGCTCCATGCTCAGATATCCACCTGCCTATGGACATTTCTTTCTACTTAAATGTCTCAGATGGTCCTCACATTCAGCATGTCCAAAACTGGATTCATTTGTTATGGAACAACAAGAGCTGGGAGTTGGTTTTATCATAGTCTCCCCGTCAGTAGGACTTAAGGTCCTCACAGAAGCACTTCCCTCTGTCTGGACTACTTGTCTCCTTCCCCCTGATCAGATGATGTTGATCGCCCCCCAAGCCAGAACCAGGAATTGCCTGCTAGGGGCAAAAAATATTGCTCCTGCAGTCTGTAAATAGATATACAGTATATCTGTGGTATTAGAATTTCAGAGGGCAGTTAGGAAACAAAGTCTAGAAAGGCTGTCTTTGGTGGGGGTAGATAATGAATAAAATTGGAGGAGAAGTGCTGGTCTAGCCACTTACCCATAGCTGTCAGGTGTCAGTTTAAATATCACTTTATTTATTCCCATCACCACTCTTCCTTCAATGAGGACCCCTAGGCTTTTCACCAATATAATTTAAATATTTATTTTTATAATTATTTAATGCCTGCCTTTCTTGTATTCTACTGCATCCCTACTGCTTAGCAATGTCAGGCACCTAAAAAGTAATAAATGCTTGCTGAGCAAATAAATAAATTAAAGTAAATGAGTCATTTCTTTTTGTCATATGAGGAAATTTTCCTCATTGTTTTATAATCACACTGTGTATGTTTAAACATGATTTGTATATAGTATTTATAAAGCTACAACCAATCCAAAAAAATTTTTTAATTGATGTTTTTAAATTGTATTCAGCTACTCAAAGCAGAGAACTGCTGGCATTACCTGTTTGGAATAAGCAAAATATTACCAGTTATAATAACATAATGGCGATAGCTGCTTGCATTTTTCAAGCATTTACTACATTGATATTCTGCTAGGCACAATTGATTTCACAGCCCTTAATAGGTATTTTTATTGTGACCATTTCAAAGATGAGGAAACTGAAACTTAAACTTGCCCAAGGTCAAACAGCTGAGTCTGAGCTGGCTTCCAGCTCTGTTCCCACACTGCCTCCCTCCGTATGCAGGAGCTCTGCCTTTATTCTTATTTTTAGGTGTACACTACCACCTGAATAAGAAACATTAGTTCCTGTACCATTTGGGGTTGAACAGCACAGGATTTCTTTTTGAGTAAACATTGGATTGTTGTGTTCAATGCTCACAGCCTCCTCTAGTTCGTTAAGACACTTTTCTATTTCTGGTCACTCAGAAATGTTCAGTGCTGTGGTTATTTGTTTTAAATTGAGTGACTCTTCGCTTAGCAGACTTAAAAAGTTCTTTTTCTTAGATTTCATAATAGCCTGTTACAAATCGTTCTGACTTCTGCCTTTCCAAATTCTTGAAATAATGAAGTTGTCTAGAAAACTGCTGCTTTATCGTGAACTGTTAGCAGTACATAAGAACTTTGTCATGTTTTATTTTTCCTTTTACTATCTAAATGAACTGCAGAGAAAGGAATTTTTATTTTAATGGCTAGCCACATTTTCCCATTTATTTTTATTTGCCATTCTTTTCCTGATACCTGCTCAAGTATAAATGTATTCAGCTAGGTGTTTCTTAATTTTGCAGTTACTTTTTCGTTAAAAAGAATGGTATACTTCAGTTTAGTAGGCACCAAAGGTCTTTATTATCTGTGGGTTTTTTATTACTGATAAATTACATTTTCTAGGATTTTATTACCTATTTCTCAGTGACCTGACCTTTTCTCTTTTTTCCTGTACTCTTTTCCTTTAGGTTATTGAGTTGCTGAAAAATTAGCATTTCAGTCAGAGAGTGAACCAGGGAGAGGAAGTAAAATACAGACTAGTCAGTCTAGTTACATAATATTAAAAAATTGCATTTGCTAGAGAAGGTGATGAAATATATACCAGTAGTTACCATGAGAGTTGGGGGTTACTTAGGGTTTACTTTCTTTTAGTTCAACTGGTTTGTGTTGTAACTCTAGTTTCTTCCAGTTTTATTGAGATATTATATAATTGACATACAGCACTATATAAGTTTAGGGTTTACCAGCATAAAGATTTGACTTACATACATTATGAAACAACTACCACAGTAATTCTAGTGAACATCCATCATATCATATAGATACAAAATTAAAGAAAATAGAAAAAACATTTTTTCCCTTGTGATGAGAACTATTAGTATTTCCCTTCTTTTTCCTTCTTTGGCTGCGTTGGGTCCTCGTTGCTGCAGGCTTTCTCTAGTTGCGGCTAGCGGGGGCTACTCTTCATTGCAGTGCACGTGCTTCTCATTGTGGTAGCTTCTATTGTTGCAGAGCACTGGCTCTAGGCACGCGGGCTTCGGTAGTTGTGGCATGCAAGCTCAGTAGTTGTGGCTCGCAGTCTCTAGAGCGCAGGCTCAGTAGTTGTGGTGCACGGGCTTTGTTGCTCCATGGCATGTGGGATCTTCCCAGACCAGAGCTCGAACCCGTGTACCCTGCAAAGGCAGGTGGATTCTCAACCACTGCGCCACGAGGGAAGTCCCAGTATTTACTTTCTTAACTTTCATATGTAACGTCAGCAGTGTTAATTATTTTTTATTATGTTGTACATTACATCTTTAGTACTTATTTATCCTATAACTGAAAGTTTGCACCTGTGACTACCTTCTTAAGAGAATTTGAAGTAGGTCATATAAGGTACAGATTAGATACATTTTAAAAGCAGAAGATGAGAATAGAAAAGTAATTCTGCCAACTCTAAATGCCGGTGCATTGAGCCCACGCTGGGCTCCTGGTCAGATGAGATGGAGCTGCAGGCGGGCCTGCCTTCTTCATTCTCACCTGGTGATCCCATCTGAGTGACTCTTTTTTGGTTCTGTGTGTGCGTGTTTTCATATATATGGAGATAATATATGTTCATTAAGTGCATCCATAAGTCTTCTATTAATTGCTATTTAGATTACCATTTGAAACACTGTATCATATTTAACCATCCTGTAATTTTGTAATCTAAAGCGTTTTTTCCTGCATGTTTTTGAAAAAACAAGAACTTTGGGTTTTTAATACATGTGTATATATTTTAGGGCTGAAAGACTTGAAAGTTGAAGATGACATCTCATTGAAGGTGGTACCTATTTTACCTGCCCTTAATTGTGCCCTGCTGGAAGCAAAGAAATCATTTTCTGAAAAAGGAATCTGTCCAAACACATTAGTAAAGCATAATCTCCAAGAACTGTACAAGGTGGACAAAAGTCCTTCATTGACTGCTGCTTCTCAGGATGGAATTAAAGAGACTGCATTCTTTGGCAAAGTGTCCAGTGGTTTTGACTTGACTCCTCCAGCTGAAAAGTGCCCTTTACAGTCTTTAACTCAGTTGAGATCTTATTCTTCAAATCCTAATGGGTACATTTTGGAAGTATCTACTGCACTAGACTTATTGGCAGGCTGTCCTCAGTCTCCGTGTATTTCAGATGGAATTTGTGACGCTGGATTTTCTTTAGTTATGACTCCAAATGCTGAATTTCACGACTCAGCGGCAGAAGTAAGAAAAGAAACAGAAACACAAAAGAGTTCTGAAGAGATGTTTAAAGCAAGGCAGGGAGCTCTGGTCCCATTAAGTACCGCATCAAATCTGAGAGTTCAGCGTAAGAGAAAAGCAGGCACGCTGCCCGTGGTACAGAGTAAAAGGGTGAAGTTGTGCCATCCCTTTCCCAGAAGAACTCGTGGTGGAGCAAAGAAGCGTCCAGACTCTCGCACAACTCTCAAGTTCCGTCAGAAAAGAGAAAACGGTAAGCATGGTCTGTATGGATTTTCAGATGAGCAATTAGTAATAACTGTTGTGTGTTAACCCTGTTCCTGTGTGACCATCCTGGACTGTAGCTTGACAGTGTCCGTTAGCTCTCTCCAGGTGATCTGTGTGCATGCTAAAGTTGGAGAAGCGCTAATCTAGATAACATGAAAATCAAGAAATAGGACAAAAGCCCACCCACCAAAAGCTTGTATTTCACTTGTAAAACTGCTCAAATCATCACTCAGTTACTTACTTACCTGTCTAAGAAGTACGGTATTTCAGATGGAATTTATTGATGCTGGATTTTCTTTAGTTATGACTCCAGGTGCTGAATTTCACGACTCAGCGGCGGAAGTAAGAAAAGAAACAGAAACACAAAAGAATTCTGAAGAGATGTTTAAAGCAAGGCAGGGAGCTCTGGTCCCATTAAGTCCCGCATCAAATCTGAGAGTTCAGCGTAAGAGAAAAGCAGGCACGCTGCCCGTGGTACAGAGTAAAAGGGTGAAGTTGTGCCATCCCTTTCCCAGAAGAACTCGTGGTGGAGCAAAGAAGCGTCCAGACTCTCGCACAACTCTCAAGTTCCGTCAGAAAAGAGAAAACGGTAAGCATGGTCTGTATGGATTTTCAGATGAGCAATTAGTAATAACTGTTGTGTGTCAACCCTGTTCCTGTGTGACCATCCTGGACTGTAGCTTGACAGTGTCCGTTAGCTCTCTCCAGGTGATCTGTGTGCATGCTAAAGTTGGAGAAGCGCTAATCCAGATAACATGAAAATCAAGAAATAGGACAAAAGCCCACCCACCAAAAGCTTGTATTTCACTTGTAAAACTGCTCAGATCATCACTCAGTTATTTACTTACCTGTCCAAGAAATAAGGTATTTCAGATGGAATTTGTGATGCTGGATTTTCTTTAGTTATGACTCCAGGTGCTGAATTTCACAACTCAGCGGCAGAAGTAAGAAAAGAAACAGAAACACAAAAGAATTCTGAAGAGATGTTTAAAGCAAGGCAGGGAGCTCTGGTCCCATTAAGTCCCGCATCAAATCTGAGAGTTCAGCGTAAGAGAAAAGCAGGCGCGCTGCCCCTGGTACAGAGTAAAAGGGTGAAGTTGTGCCGTCCCTTTCCCAGAAGAACTCGTGGTGGAGCAAAGAAGCGTCCAGACTCTCGCACAACTCTCAAGTTCCGTCAGAAAAGAGAAAACGGTAAGCATGGGCTGTATGGATTTTCAGCTGAGCAATTAGTAATAACTGTTGTGTGTTAACCCTGTTCCTGTGTGACCATCCTGGACTGTAGCTTGACAGTGTCCGTTAGCTCTCTCCAGGTGATCTGTGTGCATGCTAAAGTTGGAGAAGCGCTAATCTAGATAACATGAAAATCAAGAAATAGGACAAAAGCCCACCCACCAAAAGCTTGTATTTCACTTGTAAAACTGCTCAGATCATCACTCAGTTATTTACTTACCTGTCCAAGAAATAAGGTATTTCAGATGGAATTTGTGATGCTGGATTTTCTTTAGTTATGACTCCAGGTGCTGAATTTCACAACTCAGCGGCAGAAGTAAGAAAAGAAACAGAAACACAAAAGAATTCTGAAGAGATGTTTAAAGCAAGGCAGGGAGCTCTGGTCCCATTAAGTCCCGCATCAAATCTGAGAGTTCAGCGTAAGAGAAAAGCAGGCACGCTGCCCGTGGTACAGAGTAAAAGGGTGAAGTTGTGCCGTCCCTTTCCCAGAAGAACTCCTGGTGGAGCAAAGAAGCGTCCAGACTCTCGCACAGCTCTCAAGTTCCGTCAGAAAAGAGAAAACGGTAAGCATGGTCTGTATGGATTTTCAGATGAGCAATTAGTAATAACTGTTGTGTGTTAACCCTGTTCCTGTGTGACCATCCTGGACTGTAGCTAGACAGTGTCCGTTAGCTCTCTCCAGGTGATCTGTGTGCATGCTAAAGTTGGAGAAGCGCTAATCTAGATGACATGAAAATCAAGAAATAGGACAAAAGCCCACCCACCAAAAGCTTGTATTTCACTTGTAAAACTGCTCAAATCATCACTCAGTTATTTACTTACCTGTCTAAGAAATAAGGTCATTCAGTTTCTGAACTGTCCTCGGACAAATTCGAGTGGAAGAAGAGGATCTGCTAAAATCAGGCACACTAAGAACAGATGGCAAAAACTGATAAGTGATAGCCTGAACATGTTTAAAGAGGGGGGAAAGTGCCTGGACTCTCCCAGAACTAGAGCATCCTGGGGCAGAATTTCTAATCCTTTGTGTGTTTTAAAAGTGGTCGTCTGGATCCTACTACAGACCTACTGAAACAAGGTCCAGTGGCCTCGAGACATATATATTGAAACAGTTCCTCAAGTGGTTTTGTTGCCCCCTGAAAACTGAGGGAGAATCAGCGTCCAGAGCCATTTAATGTTAGTCAAATGCACTTCAGTGAACAGAGCACGACAAATAACACAATTTTGGCTTAGAGTCATCTCAGATTATGTGTGGTGTATTTTGTTTAAAACTAGGGAACTTATGCTCTATGACCCCTTAGCGAAGAGGTGAGCAGACTTGGGCCAAAGGGTCCCTCAGGCATTACCTGTTGTCTCTGTACTTCACTGTGCTGGCACAGGTGGGCGGCTGTGACTGAGGTCTGGCCCTTCACAGAAAAAATTTGCCAACCCTATCTATAGTATTTTGAATTTTAAAATTCTGATGCCTAAAGAAGAAACACTGGAGGTGTGTGGATCCCCAGGATCCTAGATAATTAAGATTTTACCCTGTGGTTTAACAAGTAGTTATTTCTGGCCAATTATAGTTTGAGAAATTGTGTGTGTGTGTGTGTGTGTGTTTAGGAGGGTGGTAGAGAGAACGGCAGTATGAAGCAGCAACTCACACTCTACATTTCCTCACAAATTCCAGGCCAACCATATTGGGTTTCTCTCTATATGAACCATTTTAAAGGTATTAAATAAATTACCTATAATTCAACATATATGTTGTCACTGTTTCTCAAGTGTGCTAATTTCATCCACTATAAGAAATATGTTTTAGGGATGTCCCTGGCAGTACAGTGGTTACAACTCCACACTTCCAGTGCACAGGGCACGGGTTTGATCCCTGGTCAGGGAACTAAGACACAACATGCCACAGAGTGTGGCCAAAAAATGAACAACAACAACGATGTGATTAAACCAGCCAAGATGACTAAATATAATACCACAAAAGCTCAAAAAAAAATAGAAAAGAAATACATTGTATATTGTAGTCCAGTACACACAAATTCATACATTACTGAAACAGAAATTTCAGGAAGCATTTACCCTAACTATGTGTAATACAATCTGATATCTTCTGTTTCATTTAACAAAGAATTCTGGTTGCAGCCCATTAAGTTTATTTTATAATACACCCATGGGTTATTGCATGCAGCTTGAGAAACATGTCATTGAGTGATGCAAATAAGCAGGGCAGTCCGTGCAGGGTCACCTGTTTCGTGTTTCTCCTTTTCCTCGCAGGACCTAGGTTGTGAGAGATGTTCCCCTCCCGCCCGTGCAGATGTTACGCTTCCCCTAGTCTTGATCATCTCATCTTATTTTCTTTCTCTTCTTAATTTAGTCTTAACAGTTTTCCTGCTTGACTTATATTTTGCCTTTTTTTATGCTAAAAATTTTAGAAATTGTAATCAGTATAAAATCAGAAGTCTTACTCTAAAAACAAAACTGCTGCTTTATTGCCTTTGATAGTTTAGTAGGGAAGAAAATAATTAGACCCAGGGAAATGTACAACATTAAGAGAGTCTAAAAGCTTTTTTAAAAAACCGTTTATTTTTCTGACCTTCAAAAGAATAAAATGAAACTGGTCTCTTTTCTACATTTCACTAATAACCATCACATTCTGAAACTGTTTAATATGTTTTCTGTTCTCAATCAATTAGAAATAGTATTTTCCATATAACGTGATTTTAAAATATTTGCAAACATTCACACGTGTGATTATTTTATATAGTCAATGGGGAAAACGTTTTCACAGGGAACATTTATTAACATTTTTTTTTAACTCTTAAAGGATTGAAACACTTTCTGCGTGTGATACAAGCAGGTTGTTAATAGTTTTTTCTCCTCATGTGCCCCCACCTTTAGTTCTTTCCTTCCTTCCCTGCGAGAAGTAAAGCTGAGCATTTTGTAAGAGAAATGAGCAATTATAATAGATTTATAGGAAGTTAAATCAGAAGAGGACTTTCTTCAATGTACCTTCCTCTGTCTTCTCTTAAGAGATGATTTTTCAGGCAGTGTTAAAGCTTTGATATTTAGGTGTAGTGAAGGAAAATATGTAAGATGGCTCTTTGTGAACCTACAGTCTCTTCTCTACAGTGTGATCATGGTTTTAACCACATGGCTTTGTGGGAGCTGTGTCGCTTTTGTGTAAATTGAATTATCCGTCACCCTGTGCTGTGAACTAGCATGTTCAGCCTTACCTGCCACATCAGTCAGCAAAGATTATGGAATCTTTTTTAAAAATTAAGTCATGCCTTGTTTCTATAAAGTTACTACTCTGATATTTTTCCCCTAATCCTAATTAGGGGTATAGACCAACACTTAGCAAGTTCAAAAATCTTTTAATGAAATACCCCCAATTTTATATTTTATTCCCCATTATTAAAGTTTCCCCCCCAAAACAAATCAAAGGAAAGCTATGCTGATAAATATGTGCGCCCCCTACCCCTTAGAAAACGGTGTCTTTTCTGCATAAGGTGCTGAAGTGCTGACTGCACAGTTTGTACAGACAACCAAATTGGATTGGAAAAACCAAGAAGCTCCTATTTCTAAAGCTGTTCCAGGGTCAACGAATGCTAAAAGGGCAAGGAAACGAGAGACATCTCCAGTCAAAACTGTTCCAAGGGCTGAGCCACCTGTGAAGAATTCTCCACAAAAACAGAGGGAAAATATAGTAAAAGGCAATCAGAATCCCAGAATCAGAAAGCAGCCACAACCTGGTAAGAAGTCCTCTTCCTGTAAATTTCAGCACCGTAATACAGACTAATCGAGATTATAAAGTAGTATATTGAAACAGTATAAGATCAGTTGAAATCTGTCACGTTCTTGTGGTCTTCTTTAGTTCAGACACTGACAGGACAAGTCACTTGGTTTCCCATTGTGAATAAATAAGAAAGTGCCAAGATTCATACCTTCACTAAATAGACCCTACTTTTCATTCTGCAGAAAGCCTGAACATGAACTGTTTAGCAGAGTTAAAGTATAAATGGCCTTTTTTAATGACTAAATTCACAAGCAAGTAGCATCTGGCAGTATTTTTCTGGACCATAATGTTATAGAAGATATTATAAGTTTGTCCAGAGGGAACTGTAAAGACATGGTTCAAAGCAGTCAGTAATCTCGAATCCTGTATTTCACTTGTATTTTTTCTTGTTTTTTTTCGGTACGTGGGCCTCTCACTGCTGTGGCCTCTCCCGTTGCGGAGCACAGGCTCCAGACGCGCAGGCTCAGCAGCCGTGGCTCACGGGCCCAGCCGCTCCGCGGCATGTGGGATCTTCCCGGACCGGGCCACGAACCCGTGTCCCCTGCATCGGCAGGCGGACTCTCAACCACTGCGCCACCAGGGAAGCCCCTGTATTTGGTTTCAAAAGGCATTAAATTAATTTTAAAAGCAGTTTTACTTTTCTACTTCTACTTGTGCGGAAGTGAATAACCAAGTCTCCTTCTGTGAGCCAGCAGCTGACTGCTGGTTCCGTGTTCCACCTGCTGGAACCTCCTCGTTGCTGGCACGTTCCCTCATCAGCGCGGACCTCACTTTTCTCCCAGCTCCATGTCCCTCTTCACACCCGTCTCTCTGAGTAGAGTGCAGCTCCACCAAGCTGCAAAATCTATACATTTTACAGTATCTTCGGTATTGAGTCCTACTGTGTTGTATGTGTGGTGGTGTTTTTTGTTTAGAAAAACCTTCATTTCCTCATATCTCTGTATTTCCATCAGTTTTCTGTCTAATCTCATGATTCTACTTTCTCTCATCTACCTTTAGGTTTTTTAAAAGCCTCAAATTTAGTGGAATTCAGGGAAAGAAACTCTTGTTTTGTTGGGGTGATGGTATTATGGATGAGCTTGGTTTTTTCTTTCCTCATTGTTTAAAAAAATTTTTTCGGCCACACCTTGCAGCATGTGGGATCTCGGTTCCCTGACCAGGGATCGAACCCCCACTGCCTGCATTGGAAGCGCAGAGTCTTAACCACTGGACCACAGGGAAGTCCCTTTCCTCAGTTTCGTTAATGTTGTTTATGGCTGAAGATTTTTCTGAAAGCTCCTCAGTCATATCACCGTACAGCCTGTAGAGAGTCATACCCAACACAGCCTCTCTGCTTGTCTCCCCAGGCAGTTACGAGGTGGTCTTACCCACGGGTGCACATTTCTCTCCTGCCGTTTCCCAATGCGTGCCTTCCCTGCCAGGCACATGGTGCCACCCACACGAACCACGCCTGTTGTCACTCCTGTGCAGTCCCCTCTGCTCAGCTAAGTCCACCCGGAGTCATTTCCTGATGCTCTGATCTGCACTCATTTCTCCTTTTTTTTCCATTTCTTTTTTGGGTTTTTGAGAACGTTAAAGAGTTAATTCATACTATTTTCCAATCATCTGGTGTGTCTTGGTCCTGTCTTTCCAATTAGTTTGTAAACAGGATGAGTATAGATACATACATAATGCATTGTATTCCCAGCCTTGTCATTAGAATTCCTTGTGCTGAATTGGCTTCTATATACTTGTAGGCTAATCGATTGGTGGGAGGAGGTGTGCAACTGGGCATTGGCAGAAAAGTGAGCCCAGAAAATGAAAAGTTTCCAGAATGGGTATTCAGAAATAGGGCGATTTGTATTGCAAGTGTCTGTATATATTGTGCAGCCACATTCCAAGTTAAAATTTTAAGATTACCACCTTTTAAATAATGTGTTAATTTTTTCTTTTATTTCTTAATCACCCATGCTAATCCACTTCATTTCTTTTACTTGAAATATCAGAGTTTAAGAAGGCTCAATCATTTTGTTACTGAAACTAATGGTTTTCTGTCCTTTTTAAAGTTTTCAATATAGTTTTTATTTACTGAACTCTTTAATTTTTTATAATTTATTTGGCATCATTTTATCTATATTTCTTAAAAGAGATAGATGATCAGTATTGTATTTTTAATTAATTGAAAACCTCTAGCAAGTCAGTTATTAAATGATTTACCTGAAATGACACATATGAAAATGAACCCTTTTTCTTGACTCAATACAGTGTTCTCTAGATTCGACCTTCCTCATAGTGATACTCAGTGTAAGAACCATAGTATTTAAGGACAGAATGAACTTAGTGTCAGTAAACACATCAGATCCTAAAATGAATGTGTTTCCAGTACACCCGGAGGGTTCACGAGACAGCCCTCTTTGGGCCACTTTCTCGTACCTCACCCCGTTGGGCTTTGATATTTTAAATAAAAACTGGGCAGTGGTTGATTAATTTTACCCTCCTCACCATACACACACTCTTGTCATTCTGTTTGATGACCTCATAGGCCAGAGTTTTCTCTGTAAATGTACTGTCATTGGGCTTTGCAGACAGGTTAGTAATTTATTTCAGACCTGCTACTGCTAATTATAAAGAGGAGCACAGTTGGCTTTTCTGTCCATCCAGCCACCTGCTACAGGGACTCACTGCCCAGTATTGTTGAGAACTTTGTCCTTCATGATAATCACATTTTAAAAGGCTGAATCAAAGTCCTGAGAAGGCAAGTAAACCACCTGAGAATGTTAGTTTTCTGACCGAATGCCAGTGGGTAGATTTGAGTACCTGCTGTAAGGAGAATTATCAGTAGATGAGGAGATTTGCTTTTTTGCAGATAGAATAGAGAGGAAATGTTTTTAATGCAGAAACTGAAGTTTTAAAACTTGAAATTAATTGGCGATTCTGAATATTCTTACTTTTCTCATTTTTTATTTGTATCGTAACGTATTATAATTAAACATCAGTACGGTTAAAAATCATCTCTATTTTGAACTTAGGTGGTTCCTCTAATAACTTGCCAAGGGAAATGATTTCTAAGAAAGTACATTAACCTTCTATAATATACACTTTAAACTTAGAAATTCTTAGATTCTCACGAGATTGTAAGCTCTCTGAGGGCAGGAGTCTTGTTTTCTTGTTTTTGTTTTTTTCTCTTTGTATATTTCTTTAGCTGAGCAGTATGCCTTGTGTGTAGGTCAGTACATGCAGGTTTTTTTTGTTTGTTTGTTTTTGTTTTTTTGCGGTACGCGGGCCTCTCACTGTTGTGGCCTCTTCCGTTGCGGAGCACAGGCTCCGGACGCGCAGGCTCAGTGGCCACGGCTCACGGGCCCAGCCGCTCCGTGGCATGTGGGATCTTCCTGGACCGGGGCACGAACCCGTATGCCCTGCATCGGCAGGCAGACTCTTAACCACTGCGCCACCAGGGAAGCCTGAGTACATGCAGTTTTGAAGGGTGATTTCTTTTTAAATTAATATGCACATTCCTTAAGACTTGTTCCTTGGTAAATACATTATAATACATCAGGAAGTTGGACAAGACCTCACTCTGGTAATAAAAATTTAACATACAATTTATGCAACATATCAAGAGGTTTTTCTTGAATATGTTGACTTAACTGTTGATTTTCACTGAACCATAGGAATATGACAAAGAATTAATTCTATGGAAATCAAGTGTTATGTGTCTTTTTTTCTTTGATGCTGAAGCCAAAGGAGAAACTTCTTCACAGCTTCAATCAGAAATTTCAGATGGTCGAGAAGATGTTATTAGCATAAGTACAGCTCAACCAGAAAATATCACAGTGGCTCCAGAAGACCCACCTGAAAACTCCATTGTCAACTGTGACTCCCAGGCCCTAAATATGTTGGCTGATCTTGCATTAAGCGCTGCTACCTCTACCACACCATCCTCTGAGCCCAGAAACTTGCCCTGCTCCTCTGAATTGCCACAGAACGATGTTTTGCTTTCTAAAGAACATTCTTTGCGTGGTACGTCAGACCATGAATATCATAGAGGAGTTAAAAGTCAAAAAGGTGGACCGTTATCCAAGCCCTCCTCTGATAAGGGTAATCTGACATCAGACCCCACGGTCAGCCAGGAGGAAGAAAGCTTGGTTGCTGGCATTCAGGCCCCTGCAGAAGCCCAGTCAGCACTGCCCGAGGAAACCCTAGAAAGTTCCGACGCAAGCCAAAGCTCTGTCGTTGCTGTGGAGCATTCCTATGCCCTGCTCCTTGCAGAACATTCAAAGAAGCATCTACAGCAGAGAGGGGCCCCAGGCCCTGCGTTTGCCAAGAATGGCACAAAAGGCCCTGAAGCGGGAACCCCAGTGGGGAAAGTGATGCCATTTCGGCATCAGCAGGTCACCTCCCCACTGCAGCAGCTTTCCGAGGCCCCAGCGCTCAGGCGCAGGAGCGGGGTGCTGCCCTCCAGCCTGCAGGACTTCTGCCGCTCTCGTGCCGTATTCAGCTGTGACGGCTCCTTTAAGGTCACTTTCACATGGGAAGCAGATTACGTGTTCAGCTTAGACGGCAAGTAAGTATACCAACAACCCCCTGGAGAAGACTGTAGTCAGAGCACTACACGGGTGAGTGGGAGTGACCCTGGATGAAAGTGGATGAACTTTTCTGTTGAGATAAATGTAGCGAGAAGGGATACTTGTGCTAAACCCTGGGGAGGGAGAAGGAAGTGTGTAAGATCCAGTAACTTGGGAATAATACCAAGCAGATTCACTGTAATCATTTGTTATATCAACTTCATTTTTATTTTACTCATTGTTTCATGTTCATGTAATTTTTAAAATAAAAATGAACACAAAAACTAAGGTTAATAATTAAGGCACTTACTTATAAGATAATCAACTAAAATAGTCATTTTCAATGATTTTGGTTTCTTCTTTCTTTAAAATCTCAGGCCTTGGAATACTGATTTACCAGATACCATGGAAGAAGTGAAGCTTTTACTTCATATGTGGGTAGCTCTGTTTTATAGCAATCAAAACAAAGTCATACAATCATCCCGAAAAGTAGTAGAACACAGCAACCCAGCAAAATACGTGTGCATAAATAGCACGTTAGAATCGTTTGAATTCAGTGAAATTGAAGAGTCCTCCGGTGTGGAAAGGTGCTCCGTAGACCCTCTGTTGGAGACTAATGAGGCTCCCAGAGGTCCTACTGCCAAAGTGTCCTTCCCAATCACTGACCCCCTGCTTCCTTTCATGAAACCACCGCCTGTGAGAGGCTTGGAGCTTTGGGTGCAGAATGAACAGAAAGAAATGTTTGCAACAGCAGGTCATCCAGAGACCCCAGAAAGCCAGAATTTCATCTATTCCTGTAATAATGAGGTAGGTAAAGCTGAATACTGTAAATGCTGGTGTTATTTTTGAAGAAATATTTTTTGTACGTAAAATCCCATTCATAACAAGGCATTGGTTTCTTTTAGGAAAGTGGATTCTCTAGCTATGTAAAGGATTAGAATGCCAGAAACTTAGTTTACAAAGTCTGGATTGTCTGCAGGTGGAGCTTATCTACCATCCTGATTGAAGAAACAAAAGGAGGAAAAAAATTGTAGGCCTCAGATGATCTGGGAGCCAACCATAATTATGTAGCTTTTTAGTTGTATGATTTGGGGCAAATTACTTGTTCTCTGAGCTTATTATCTTTTAAAAGAGGTGAATAATACTTATTCTGTTTACCTATAATAGTGTTTATGGATCAAATGCAGTAATAATAAATATAAAAAATCTTTGATAAACCTTAAAGGAAACTAAAATTGAATATATTAAAAAATATTTTTAAAAACAAATCCTGAGGGCTTCCCTGGTGGCGCAGTGGTTGAGAGTCCGCCTGCCGATGCAGGGGACACGGGTTCGTGCCCCGGTCTGGGAAGATCCCACATGCCGCGGAGCGGCTGGGCCCGTGAGCCGTGGCAGCTGAGGCTGCGCGTCCGGAGCCTGTGCTCCGCAACGGGAGAGGCCACAACAGTGACAGGCCCGCGTACCACCAAAACAGAAAACAAATCCTGAGACAGTAAATAAAATGCCAGACCTCTCATAGTCTGCAGATAACTGTTTGTAAATATGAAAAATACACTTTGTTTCATTTCACTGTTCTCAACTGATAGGACGGATAATCGAATTTTTTTTTTTTTTTTTTTTTTTTTTTTTTGCGGTATGCGGGCCTCTCACTGTTGTGGCCTCTTCCTTTGCGGAGCACAGGCTCCAGATGCGCGGGTTCAGCGGCCACGGCTCACGGGCCCAGCCGCTCCGTGGCATGTGGGATCTTCCCGTACTGGGGCACGAACCTGTATTCCCTGCATCGGCAGGCAGGCTCTTAACCACTGCGCCACCAGGGAAGCCTGATAATCGAATTTTAATTGGAGCAAATTAAAAAGTTGTATCAAGATTCTAAGTAAATGGATTGACAAAATACCTGCCTTTTTAAGCTTTCAGAGCAGATTTATTACAGAATAATTTTACATGGGTTTGGGCACCTTCAGTGCCTGTGTTAACATTGAGTTTCTGTACCTGGGCTTCCGTGGGGATTTGCAGGTCCAGGGGTGAGCCTCAGAGGGTCTGTGAGTGTCTGCAGATGCTCATCTTCATCAGAATGAAGACTGGTGGAACGCTGTGGGCCAGAGACTGGTCTGAGCCCTTCACTCGCATTAGCTCAGTTAATTCTCACACGGCCGGGTGAGGTAAGGACCGTGCCACCCATCTTATAGGTGAGAAGACTGAGGATGGAGAAGTACAGAATGGCCTGGAGGCACATAGTAAATTGTCCGGCCAAGACTCAGATCTGGACACTCTAGCTGTTTCTCAGTGTCTAATTCTGTGGATGTATTTATGTATATATATGCACATATGTGTGTTTATATGTGTACACATAAAATATATGTTACGTGTGTATGCGTTCTTTTTCTGAGGATGGGGTTCATAAATTTCATCTTATTCTCAAAGAGATACATAAAATCACTACCTTAGAATAAGAAAGTATTTATGTTTAGTCAGGCAGATTTTAATTATTACATATATATTTATACACACACTAGTTTCTTATAAAGTATTTTCGGTCGTGGTAATATATATTAACTTACTTTAGTAATGTCCAATTAGGAATGATTTTCTTGCAAACATGAAAGAGTATTAAGTAGAAAGTAGAATGTTAAAATTAACGATTCCTAACACTTTCTATAGCATATACTTAGAAATATGTTTCCGTCATCTTCTTGAATACTGTACCCATACTTTAAAGGTGCACACACCTTTAAATCCTGTACCACTCCCTATTCTAGGGCAAACTAGGATTATCAAAGTTTTCATTTCACTAAGAGCACAGGCATGGTGAGATTCTCGACTATGGCCCAACATTATCAGCCACAGTACGATTGGGAGGGTCATAGAACTGTTCTCAGAATGAGTGTGCCATCAAGAGTTTTCTACGCTTTGTATCTGGCCAGTCGTGTCCCCTTAAAACCAAGTCTCAGCTCCTCCCTGCCAATTGCTCAGGTCAGTGTCTTTCTTTGACTAAGGCAGAAATGTTTTTAACAAGAGATTTGAAACACAGGTCCTGACTTACAACACGACTGCTTCAAAATCTGGCAGGAAATCTGTGGCCGTAGTGTTCCAGAGCTACAGGTGTAGGTCAACTGTATGGTCAATCCACTTTACCATATTCTGAACAAGACCATTCTTCAGCCTTTAAAAAAAAGAAGAAAAGAAACAGCCTTTTTATGAGGTTATCAAAATTGTCCAGAGGTATTTCTGTTACTGTTTATGCTAAATCCTTTCTGGTACTGTTTAAATCAGTCCTTTTAGTTGAGTTTATTAATGCAAGCTGCACTGTGTTTTCTGCTGCTTTGTTGAATAGGGAGGTATTAAAATGAGAGAGAGATTATGTCCAGTTATAAGCTAAGAAGACAGCTAAGGGGTAAGGGACTTTTATTTAACAGGATAGAGATTGATACCTTGGGAAAGCTGCTTATCAGTGTATTCTGAGTACAAGAGATAATAATTAGTGTTTCCTCATGGGAACATTCCAGATGACAGTGCATTTATAGTCTAATTGAAAGCTGGTGTTTAAAATAAGTTATTCTTTGCTTTAAAGATTATCTTTTAATCTTACTAAAAATAATTTAAATTAATTGAGCACTTTTTCCTCTACTGCTGCATTTCTGAATTAAGTGATGCTATTTAGCAAACAGTCTGCATTTTCAAGTCTTTAAATTGCCAGTGGTCTAGCCACTTTTCTTCCCAAAAGTCCATTAAAAATAAAACAAAAAAAACAAGGCTGTGCAACTAAGAAAGTTTTGGAGTTCTCGTGTGTGTGTATTTAGATAAAACAAATTCCTATTTGGGGGGTATTTTAAGCCTAAGAAGAGAGGGATTTGCTTGATCTCTACCCTATGAAGATTCAAAAGAACAGAGCAAACTAAAATTGATCTTTGTCTGTTCTGTTCTTCACATATGTAAATGCTTGAAAAAAAGATCTATTTGGCCCTTGATTTTTTAAATTAATTTATTTCTTTTGCTTTTATCATTTCAGATAATTGGGGGGAAAGCCGAACAAGAGTCATCAGATAAACTAGAGACCTCTAATCTGGTGCTTTCTAGCATTGGAAGTACCCAAACTAATGGATCTTCTATTCCTGCTGAAGATAAAACCTTTGAGCCACTTGATGGCACACAGGTGACATCTTATAATGATACTGTCACACAGTCCACATTCGCCAGGACTTACGATGGGATCAGCAATCCGTCAATGATTTTTCAAAAGTCTGTGTACAGCACCCTTGAAAGCAAAGTTGATGTTTTTCATGCAAAAATGCAAACAAAAACAGGTGCTTTGCAGGGCTTTATCCAGCATAGCAGCCTTATAATCAAAGAATGTCAGTCATCCTTGGAAGGGGAGGATGATACGGAGTATGTAGTGATTAATCTGGAACGAGTTACATTCAGTTTTGAAAAAAATGCCTATGCACCGATACAGACAGAAGTTGTAAACAGAGCTGATAAACCTACACCCTTTAATGTGGAGTTGATTAAACAAGTATCACCTGCTACAAGCCTTAGACATCCTGTGTCCGCATTTGAAAAGACACAGGGTCTTAGGGACGTTCCCTCTCTGGCAATGTCAGGACAACAAGGCGCTAAGTACCTTTGTGCCTTCTCAGTGAGTAGAGAGATACTTGCTAAAGAAATGTGTTCATTACAGAAAGGGCAGGCTGTTGCAGGCTCACCATCGCCGTCTGATAATTGCCTTGTAACAGAGGCATTATCACTAGTTAAAAGTTCTAGTTATTTGTTACCCAGAGAAGAAATGAAGCTCTCTCAAGAATGTTTTCCGTCGAGCCAGAGTCTCTTCAGCATCTCTTCGGAAGACACTGTAGAGTCGTCCCAGCTTGAAGAAGTAGTCTCATCGTCAGCTTCTGATCCCTTGGAAGAAAAAGATTCACTTGACTGCATCCCATCAGTGAGGAATGCTTCGGATGGCTCTTCAGAACTAAAGAATGACAAGAGTGGTCTAAACAGTGAACACATGAGTTTTGAAACATTTAATTCTGCATTTACCAAACAAACCAGCCTATCTGTGAATAGAGAGGAAGTCAGCCTCGAGTTATCAGAGGAGGATTCTGACCTTGACCTCACTCTCACCATATCACCGCCCACGAGTCCCTGGGAAGAAGCATCCGCTGGTGAAATGGAGCAGCAGCAGGAGGCCCCGTTACCCTGCTTAGAGCTTCAGGAGACAGCGGAAGAAATAATTGAGCCTGAAGAGGTGCCTGATGTGAACTCTGCTGATCACACGTCAATGAAACCACGAGAAAGTGAGAGAAAAGGTGATAACTTACAGACAGTGGCTTTCATACTTTCGAAAGAAACCTGTGCCCTTGAGGTTGCAGAGGAAGTTCAAGTTGGTTCAGACTTCTCCTTCAGTTGTTTTTTTTTGTTTGTTTGTTTTTTGTTTGTTTTTGTTTTTGTTTTTGTTTTTTCCCTCCTTCAGTTCTTTAATTAAAGAAGTGTCACCAGCTTCTAGTCCTGACTGCCAGGTACCAGGTGAAGAAGCACAGCCAGCTTGGGCTGTATTTCCAAGTAGTTTTAAACTCTGTGATGCACACTATGAGAAAACTGACAGATCCTCCCAGGTTGAAACAGTAGATTTGGCCATAACAGAAAAAGAAAATTCTTTTGTTGGTCCCACCCATCCAGTGGGACAAGATAACTTAACTCAGATATAGAAGGAAAAATACCAAAATTTAATAACGATGATATTTTGTGGGATTTTAATTTTATTCTTTATGTTTTCCCTGTATTTTCTACAGTCGGAATGACTACTTTTACAGGCAGAAAAAAATAATAATGATTAGTTTTGTTTTTTTTTTAAATCAAAGTAAGAAATCAGCCAGGTTATTACAATTCATTGTCCAACTTCTTACCTCGCCTCAGCCATGTAAAACGGGGGTTGACCGAGACTTGGAAGAACCACCCAGACTGGCAGTGGCAGCATGGCTGTGTGAATGAAATGCAATGACTTTTCTCCGGTAACTTGCGGAGAAGACCTAATAAAAGCATCTTGAATAAGGTCATTACCCCTTCAAAGGAGGAGGAAGGCTGTGTCATAGCCTGACATGCCTATTTCTAGTACTCGCCTTTGTGTGAGAACAGCATGACTGGATTATCAGCAAAAGAATCTTAGGAAAAGGCCCTGCCAATAAGGAGTCAAAGTCATGTGAAAGGGTCAGAGGAAGAAAGACCAAGGACTCAGTGTGGGAGGGACTTCCCAGACATACTGTACAACAGACAGAAAATAGGCACCTTCCTCACCGTCATGAGGAGTAATTCACATCCTGTGACATTGCTTTCTGTCCTTGATTATCTCAAATACAAGAAAATATTATCAATCAGCCTTTCTGAAAAGTACCAATACCAATGATCCACATTTCCTTTTCCTTCATTTGTCTGTTAACAGTGTTGATGTAAACCTTCCTGAAATAGAAGCCAGCACATTTCTTAAAATATTTTTTTGATGAGTGGTGCTCCCCACTTTCCCTTTCCTATTATTTCCCATGCCTCTCACAAGAAAAAGAAAAGAATTCAAAATTTTTTCCCCAATTGATCATGCTTTGGTTAGCGGGGGAGTTTTAAAGCTACCTTTCCCAATTTGGGTTATTTCCATAACAAACAAAAAGAACTATATTGCCAGTATTACTAAGAACATGCATAAAAGGATGCTTAATCCGTTTCGATAAGCTATTCACAGGCATAAAGAAACATTCAGAGAGGTTAGTCATTGTCATGAGAAGCTCAGGAAAACTATCACTTTCAAATGCAGTATTTAGGACACACTCCCGTGCATTGAGTCATCCCTCCAGCATTTGCAGAGCTGCCACTGACTAAGCAGAGGGGGTTGGCCGAAGGAGCTAGCCTTGTGTGACATGCCAGCCCAGGCCTGCCGATGAAAAGCATGTAGAAGGACATCGTGGAAAATTCCTAGGTCCTGAAATCCCAGCGCCAAGTAAGGGGAAGTTGCAGAGGTTGCAGTGCGGGTGCACAAGAAGGAAGGCTACAGAAGTACAGCACAGAAAGACTTCCAGGGCCCACGCTGCCAAAATGAGGCCTGGAGAACATTGATTTGCAGAGCAGCAGGACCGATGCCTTTCGAGATAGGGTACAGTGTTTCTGGATGCTGATGGAGCCTCTTGAAAGGTAGATCAATTTCTGGGGTCCCTTTTAGGGAGACTCTCACCCCGGGCAGGCTGCTGACCATCACCGCTGACCTGAGCACAGCTATATACAGAAGGATGACACCAGGAAGCCTAGGTCTGTGCCTTTGGAAAGAAAAGCATCACACTCAGAGAGTCTGGGGAGCTTTTATTGATATTAAGCAACAGATTCACAGGTGTCAATATAATATAGAAGCCAAACTTCATTTAAAGTCTATAACTGTAGGAAAGCTTATATATGACTTCCAGATCCTCACAAATCCATTTGTTTCAGAAAAGATTCTAAAGAAGAAGTCTGGAAAATCCTTAATTAAATTTTGGGATTTAGATGATGATGGGATACAGAATAAAGGAGGTCTCACAGATCTTTGGGGTTGATCGGAGGAAGGCCACATGGAGGAAGTGACTTAGGAATTTTCTTGTGAAAGTGTTGGAAACATACCAGCAGAGAGGTCTGAAGACAGTGAGGCTGTCCACAGCAGGCACGGGCTGGAATGCCCACAGGCGGCAGGTCAGTCTGCTTCATGCGCGGGTCTGGAGAAGAGCAGATCTGCTCAGAGCCAACCTTGGAATGAAGACCCCTGGCTGCTCTGGGTTGGCCTAGGGGATGTTCTGAGTATGACTACATTTCCTTTCTGAAGCAGAATCTGCCCTATTCCAGGAACCTAGGGTCTCTCAGAGATAAGGTTGTTCAAGAGAGACAGTAGCCTCCTGGGGATGCCTGGGATTAGGGAGTTCGGTCAGTGTGCCTCAATCTTTAAACTCATATTTGCATGGGTATTAAGTTTGTCCAAAAGGTGGGGATCAGAAGTTGTACAAAATGAATGATCTGCAATGCTCATTAAAAGGTACAGAGAGATGGAATTCCCTGGCAGTCCAGTGGTTAGGACTCTGCAATTTCACTGCTGAGGGACCGGGTTCAATCCCTGGTCGGGGAACTAAGGTCCCACAAGCCACGCGGCATGGCCAAAAAATAGGTAAATAAATAAATAAATAATTTTAAAATAATAATAATAAAATCATTGAAGAGCAATCCGCCTCTTCTTTGGTGGAGTCTGAGAGCACACAGGAATGCTGGTCAAGCCTGGAGGTTGTGCTGAGAACTTAAAAAAAAAGAAAAATGATACAGGGAGAAAAAGGAAAGATATGACAGAGGAAAGCATCTGAAAGAATAGATAAAATAGATTGAGCTAGAATAACAGGATTTAGTTTACTCTTTAAATTGAAGGCAAGCAATTAGCAATGAAGGGTAAATTTTCTAGTCCTTTCTACTCATACATTCAAAAGATGTAGAGTAATCAAAAATGCATGATATGTTCTCTGTTGTAGTTATCAGAGAGAACCAACCCCCGCACACACATTAAATCAGAATAAAGAAAAAAATGCTTCTGTGTGCAGGGAAAAAGAAAAAAAGGTCAATGCCAAGCAGAACAGGGTTACCTGGTGGTCCCAGAGGGGAACCTTTACCATGGCCCATAATTCAAGGTGGCTGATACAGACTAAAGGGGTTTAATTCCAGTGGACCAACATTTAGTGAGCACCTACTAAGCCTAAGGGCTGGAGACTGTGGAAACACAAAGATGAATAAGAAGACACTCCTCCCTTCTCAAGTTCACAGCCATCTTTTGGGAACCAGATCAGAACAGGAATAAGAAAGATATAAGTGAATCCAGTCTTTAGACATGTAATAAACCAACCTTAAAAATGCCAAACCGTTTGTTCAGAAGAACAGCAGTCTGTTCAAATGTAAGCCAAAGGCCGTAAGCTCTAAGGCCTGGCCAGTCTGCCAAATAGACATCACTTGTGATTTTAGGGATTCTGTGTTAAAAACATCAAATCACAACCCCTCTTAGTCCCCTGGAAACTCATAATCCACTGTTCAGCCTCGCTGAAGGTTTTCAGTATCTTGAGCAAGTCGTAATGTCTGAGTGCAGGCTCTGGAGTAAAGCCTGGATTCAAACTATGGCTCCCCTATCTGTTAACTGTGTCCTTGAGTAAGCATCTTCCCCTCTCAGTGCCTCAGTTACCTTATCTGTAAAATGGATACCTTCATCACAATATTGTTGAGAGAATTAAGTGACCGAACACTTGGAAAGCATTTAGAAGCATTTCTGGCACATAGTTAGCACTGAATAAATGTTAGCAACTTTTACTGTAGAGGCCCCTGACTAGGAAGTTCTCACTAATCCTTATCAACCAACACCCAAATAGGAAAGAGCAAGAAGAGCTATAGGTTTAGGAGGCTGGAGGTGAAGAGAAGCGGGGTTAAAAGAGTAGCAGGCTTCCCTGGTGGCGCAGTGGTTGAGAGTCCGCCTGCCGATGCAGGGGACACGGGTTCGTGCCCTGGTCCAGGAAGATCCCACATGCCGCAGAGCGGCTAGGCCCGTAAGCCATGGCCGCTGAGCCTGTGCGTCCGGAGCCTGTGCTCCGCGGTATTATTCATCATAGCCAAGAACTGGAAATAATGCAAATGTCTATCAACAGTAAAATGGATAAAGAAAATGTGCTACACCCACCCCTACATATATAGCAATGAAAATGAAAGAATTGTGTACACAGAAACATGAGTCTCACAGTGTTACTCCAAAGAAACCAGGCACAAACCCATTCAGTTTATATAAAGTTCAAACCACAAGCAAAACTAAATGATAAAGTTTAGGGATGCATATTTAGGCAGCAAACCTACTAAGAAAGGAAAGGAAGAGATTACCATGGAAGTTAGATTCGTTGTTAGGTTTGATGGTAGGTAAGGGGAGTGGGTATTGATCCATAGGTGGCGCAAGAAGGAACTTCTGGGTTTTTGGCAATGTTCTATTTCTTTTTTTTTTTTTTTTTTTTTGGTATGCGGGCCTCTCACCGTTGTGGCCTCTCCCGCTGCGGAGCACAGGCTCCAGTTTTAATGTTCTATTTCTTGACCAGGGTGGTGGTTTCATGAATATTTGCTTTGTGATAAGCCAGGGAGTTGTACATACTGGTTTTATGTACTTTGAAAACATCGGCTGTACCTCAGTCTCTGCTTCTACAGCCAACCTTCCTCAGTTCTTGAACACAATTTCATGTCTAGGACTTTTGTACTTACTTTGTCTTCTGCTTGGAAAGTTCTTCCTCCTCATCTTCCAAGAACTAATTTGGTCTGTTTTTATCACTGAGGTTTGACCTCAATGTCCCTTATTCAGTGAGACGTTGTAGCTCTGCCTTTTCTGCTCTGGCCTCCAGCCTCCAACCCCATCCTCAGCATTTCTGGCTTGTTTTCACTGCAGTTATTATTAAGTTCTGTTCTGGTGGTGGTGGTGGTGGTGTTACTTGTTACTGTTTGTCATCCACCTCTAGAATAAGCTCCACTCTGTGCAGGGTCCTTATCTGGCTTATTCATGACTGTAATCTTAGTGCCTAATTCAGCACCTGGCCACAGTAAACAATAAAAGATGCTACTGAATGAGTAAATTATTCTATTCCCATAGTGTGGCCCAGTGTCTGGCTCACGGTTAAGTGCATCACCTAGTATCTCTGATTGGTATAAGTAATGCTATTTGTGGTAACAGCATTGCTATAGTAATGCTATTCCCTTAACTCTGCATGGAATAGAAGCTTCTAGCGGTGTTTTCCTAGGGAACCCACCACATAAACAAATGTTACATGGATCAACGTGATTTCGTAAACGTCGCTTTTGGGCAAGACAAGACAAGCGACGCTGCGGCAGCTGTAGCAGGAGACTCAAGGAGGTAAATACTCCCAACGGTGAGGCGAAAGACGCGCGCCAACACATTCAACGCCGTCGTGGCCGCGCCTCCGCGGTTCTCCTTGCGCGCCTTCCGCTTCCGGTGACGCGTCAGCCCCGCGAGACGCCCAGCTCCGCCCGCCGGGCAACCGCGCCCGCCAGAATCCTTTGTCCAATCCCGGGCCCCGCCGCGGCCTCGCGCCTGCGTAGAGGAGAGAGGTGAGCGCCGCGTGGACGAGGGCCGCAGCTCGCGCCTGCGCGTCGGCTTCTCCCCAGCGATTGGCTCCTGCCTCCTAGGGACGCCACAGTTCAGTTTTCACTTTCTCTTCCCCCCACCTCCGCTTCCTGTGGGCGTGGGGTTTTACTTCCGGGTTCCAGCGTCAGTCACTGAGAAAGTCGACTTGTTACCTCAGGTGGAGCGGAGTTTCAGCGTTCGTGCCTTCCTATGACCCTCTGGGGCAGGAGCAGCGTTTGTTTGGCTGACGAGCGCGGCGAGGCCTGCAGGCTCCGAGCCTGGACGCCGGGTCCGCGTCACTCCCGCCAGCGCCTCGGAGCCGCCCCGCGACGCCCGGGCGGCTTTCTTGGCACAAGGGCGGAGAGGAAGGACTGTTTGCGACGTGGAGGGTCCCGCGCGCCGCTGACGAGCCTGTGCGAACGCGGGCCCTATGGAACCGGGAGGAGGGGAGTCGCTGCAAGGGGCGGCCCGAAGGCTCCCCGGCCCGGGGAGTTGGCCCGGGCGCGGCTGGTTGGCAGGGTCCGACGGGATCTGTCACGCTTGGCCTCGAGGGCCTGAGGGGAGGAAGCGCGTGTGGAGGCGCGGACAGCATTTTAGCATGGAGAGGAAACTGAACGCTTATCTTCGGTCCGCGGGGGCGGCGGCGGCGCACAGGACAGGTGAGACTGCCTCTCGTGGACGCCCACCCAGAGGGCAGGCGAGAGGAGCCCGTCCTCCGGGGCCGAGTGCCCGGCGTGGCCGCTCGGGTTGTGCGGGGTTCGTTGTTGTCATTTTATTTTTTAATGAAAAATTGAGTTCCAGTCGACTTTGCATGCTTCTCCTGGATGCTGAGTTGACTCACGCGTTCTTGCCTGGTAGCGCTGCTCTGGGTGGGAGGGGCGGGGGTCGGAGATTTTCAGAATCGCTTTTGCTTTGCTGCTTCGGCTCTGACTCCACCTGTGGCCGCTCTCAGCTGCTAACACACCGATCTGCACCTGTTTCTAGTCAGTCAGCGTCTTCCAGGTGTGTAAGGCGTCAGAATTCCTGTTTCCCCTTTCGGAGGCGGGAAGTGTAGGGCGGTTCAGCACTTCCTTTGAGTTGCCTGTGAGAGGACCGCTGCATCCTCGTGGACGTTGTTAAGAAGTGGCCAGCTGAAGCTTTCTTTGCTCCTTGGGTTGGGACTGGCAGTGAAGTACTTTTCTAAGGATTCTTGGTTAAGGCCGCACCTCCGCTTTCCTTCTGCATAGACTTCATTGGCCGTGTGTGACCTTTTCTTTTTTAAAGTAGGCATAGAAGAGGTCTTTCCCCAGGGAGGGTCATTTAGCTGAAAACAGAAGTAGCGCGTCATCGTAGGTTGGTCCATTCAACCCAGCAGTTTGTCTGAAGGTGGCACCAAGCAGCATTTGTGGGAGAACGTGGCACATTAACCTCAAAATTGGGGGGAAGATCCTTTGAAAATCCTCAAGTTTCTCTTAATCACCACTTGTCTATTTGAAATCCATATATTTAAATACACCTCTTTTACCCTTTATTCTCCCTGTAAGGTAAAATTAGAACAGTTAGGTTTTTGAAAATATATTCCAGACGTTAAGTGCTGTGCAAGCGTACGGTGTTATTGCAGTAACGTTGGTGATCCAAGGGCCCACGGTGTTCCCCTGAAAAAGCATTAGAAGGGGAAAGGGGTTTGGATATATTTAATAGTATAGGCTCTGAGATTGGTAGTAAGCTTACTCAGGAGGTTTATAACAAAGCTGCTATTCCTTAATAGTGTAAAAATACTTTTCTGTTGAAAAACTGCCTTCTAGAACCAGATAGCTCTATACAGTATACTCAGTACAACAGTAAATAACTCAGACTGGAGAAAAATTAAAAGTGACACAGTGTTCACAACTATTTTAAGGAAGACAAAGAACAGTGTTTGAAATTTTGTGTTTTCAGGACATTTGTCCAAGTGTAACCAGTTCTTTTTTAAAAAGAGCTGTATCAGGAGCATCTCCTGTAATCCAGACATAGTTGCTTAAGTGAATTAAAATCTGCAAAGTGTCTAAAAACTTAACTGAGACGTAGTGTTTGTTAAATAAATGCAGTGTGATATATCTATTTAGTGTAATTAAATAGATATGACATCTGTTTGTCAAATGAGTCTTTCATTCCTCTACTGATGGACGTTTAAATTATTTTCAAGTTTTCCCTTATAACTAAAATGCTGCAGTGATTTTTTTGCCATTATAAGCAGTGTTTCATGCGCTCATCATAGTATTTCTATGAATCGTAGACTTGATTGCTTCTGAGAGTGATGGATAATAACGCTATTAAATTACCCTCAAATGATTGTACCTTTTTATATTCACTTTCTCAAAAGATGTGTTTTGTCTCCCCACTAGCCAGCACCGGATGGTAATATTTTACTAATTTTCTAATAGTTGAAATAACATCTCATTTAAATGTTTATCTTCCTTGGATAGTAGGAAAATTAAGCATTTTTGGCCAGGTCATATACTTTGCTGATTTTTTTTTTTAATTGAGTTCTGAATTTTCTTCTTTTCTTTGACCCATTTATCTACTACCACACTGTTTTAATTATTGTAGCTTTATAATATAGTTTGGTACTTTCTTTTGAAAAAAGTTTTGGGCTCTTCTTTTGCATTTTTCTTCCAGATGAAATTTAAAATCATCTTTTCAAGTTCTGTAGAAAATCTTGCTGGGATAGATATTGTTTGTGATTGCATTGAATTTATAGATTAATTTGAGAAGAGACATTCTTTTGAGTTTTTTCTTCTAAGAGGATAGGTATGCCTCCTTGTTTCTTCTGTTAAAATTTTTGTTGTGAAATATACCATTTGTATATACTGTTTTAAAAAACAAAAACAAAAAACTGTATCTGTGTACTCTGCTTAATAGACCATCACAAGTACCTTAGAAGCCTTTGGTGTGTGCCTTTCTCCAGAAACAAAGGATTCTCTGCCCCCATCACCATGGTCGTCCTGAATTTTGTGTTAATTATCCCTTTGCTTTTCTTTACAGTTTTATCAACCATATATGTATCCTTACCCAACATATTGTTTCCTTTCACCTGTTTTTGAACTTTAAGTAGAATCATATTGTGTACTCTGTGAATTACTTTCGTTAAACGTTATGTTTCTGAGATCCATTCCTGTTGAAGCATGTACCTATAGCTCAATTCAGAAACTTGAGGACTCCTTCACAGTTCTAGGAAGTATTGAGGACCACAAAGATCCTTTGTGGATCATATTGTGGATCAATATTATATTAGATATTGAAACCAACCAATTTTAAACGTAGATATTGGTATATTTACATATACCATTAAGTATATGGTGTATTGCTTATAGAGGTGTATACCTCTAAAAAATACTACTACTAATAATAGTAAACCTACTACATCTTAAACAGCATTTTTAATGAAAAATAACTGTGTTCCAAAACCCAGAATAAGTTAGTGGCAAGAGTGTTTTTGTTTTACGTTTTCGCAAATATATTTAATGACTAGAGTCTCATGTTTGCTTCTGCACTCAGTTAGTTGCAATATACTGTTTTAGTTGAAGTATATGAAAAAATCCGGCCTCACTGAGCTGTATGTTTAGAAGAGGGAGGAATATTTTAATATTCTTTTAAATAGTTATATTTTTCTTTAATACTCATCAAAACCTAATAGTTTCTTAAAGGTTAGCTGAAGTATAGAGTTTGGAATCAATGAACTTCTCAAACTATGCGATATTAAAACCTATTGGTCTAGCTTGCATTTTTTTAAACATCTTTATTGGAGTATAATTGCTTTACAATGGTGTGTTCGTTTCTTCTTTATAACAGAGTGAACCAGCTATACATATACATATATCCCCATATCTCCTCCCTCTTGCATCTCCCTCCCACACTCCCTATCCCACCCCTCTAGGTGGTCACAAAGCACCGAGCTGATCTCCCTGTGCTATGCAGCTGCTTCCCACTAGCTATCTGTGTTACATTTGGTAGTATATATAAGTCCATGCCACTCTTTCACTTCATCCCAGCTTACCCTTTCCCCTCCCCGTGTCCTCAAGTCCATTCTCTACGTCTGCATCTTTATTCCTGTCTTGCCCCTAGGTTCTTCAGAACTTTTTTTTTTTAAAGACTCCATATATATGTGTTATTGCACGGTATTTGTTTTTCTCTTTCTGACTTACTTCACTCTGTATGACAGACTCTAGGTCCATCCACCTCACTACAAATAACTCAGTTTTGTTTCCTTTTAGGGCTAAGTAATATTCCATTGTATATATGTGCCACTTCTTTATCCATTCATCTGTCAGTGGACACTTAGGTTGCTTCCATGTCCTGGCTATTGTAAACAGAGCTGCAGTGAACATTGTGGTACATGACTCTTTTTGAATTATGGTTTTCTCAGGTATATGCCCAGTAGTGGGATTGCTGGGTCGTATGGTAGTTCTAATTTTAGCTTTTGAAGGAACCTCCATACTGTTCTCCATAGTGGCTGTATCAATTTACATTTCCACCAACAGTGCAAGAGGCTTCCCTTTTCTCCACACCCTCTCCAGCATTTATTGTTTGTAGATTCTTTGATGATGGCCATTCTGACTGGTGTGAGGTGATACCTTATTGTAGTTTTGATTTGTATTTCTCTAATGATTAATGATGTTGAGCATCCTTTCATGTGTTTGTTGGCAATCTGTATATCTTCTTTGAGAAATGTCTATTTAGGTCTCGTGTCCACTTTTGGATTGGGTTGTTTGTTTTTTTGATACTGAGCTGCATGAGCTGCTTGTAAATTTTGGAGATTAATCCTTTGTCAGTTGCTTCATTTGCAAATATTTTCTCCCATTCTGAGGGTTGTCTTTTCATCTTGTTTGTGTTTTCCTTTGCTGTGTAAAAGCTTTTAAGTTTCATCAGGTCCCATTTGTTTATTTTTGTTTTTATTTCCATTACTCTAGGAGGTGGGTCAAAAAGGATCTTGCTGTGATGTATGTCATAGAGTGTTCTGCCTATGTTTTCCTCTAAGAGTTTTATAGTGTATGACCTTACATTTAGGTCTTTAATCCATTTTGAGTTTATTTTTGTTTATGTTGTTAGGGAGTGTTCTAATTTCCTTCTTTTACATGTAGCTGTCCAGTTTTTCCCAGCACCACTTATTGAAGAGGCTGTCTTTTCTCCATTGTATATTCTTGCCTCCTTTATCAAAAATAAGGTGACCATATGTGCGTGGGTTTATCTCTGGGCTTTCTGTCCTGTTCCATTGATCTATATTTCTGTTTTTGTGCCAGTACCATACTGTCTTGATTACTGTAGCTTTGTAGTACAGTCTGAAGTCACGGAGCCTGATTCCTCGAGCTCCGTTTTTCTTTCTCAAGATTGCTTTGGCTATTCGGGGTCTTTTGTGTTTCCATACAAATTGTGAAATTTTATGTTCTAGTTCTGTGAAGAATGCCATTGGTAGTTTGATAAGGATTGCATTGAATCTGTAGATTGCTTTGGGTAGTAGAGTCATTTTCACAATGTTGATTCTCCCAATCCAAGAACGTGGTATATCTCTCCATCTGTTGGTATCATCTTTAATTTCTTTCATCAGTGCCTTATAGTTTTCTGCATACAGGTCTTTTGTGTCCTTAGGTAGGTTTATTCCTAGGTATTTTATTCTTTTTGTTGCAGTGGTAAATGTGAGTGTTTCCTTAATTTCTCTTTCAGATTTTTTATCATTAGTTTATAGGAATGCAAGAGATTTCTGTGCATAAATTTTGTATCCTGCTACATTGCCAGATTCACTGATTAGCTCTAGTAGTTTTCTGGTAGAGTGTTTAGGATTCTCTATAGTATTATGTCATCAGCAGACAGTGACAGCTTTGCTTCTACTTTTCTGGTTTGGATTCCTTTTATTTCTTCTTCTTCTCTGATTGCTGTGGCTAAAACTTCCAAAACTGTGTTGAATAATAGTGGTGAGAGTGGGCAACCTTGTTTTGTTACTGATCTTAGAGGAAATGGTTTCAGTTTTTCACCATTGAGAATGATGCTGTCTGTGGGTTTGTCATATATGGCCTTTATTATGTTGAGGTAAGCTCTCTCTGTGCCTACTTTCTGGAGGGTTTTTATCATAAATGGGTGTTGAATTTTTTCAGAAGCTTTTTCTGCATCTCTTGAGATGGTCATATGCTCTTTCTCCTTCAGTTTGTTAATATGGTGTATCACATTGATTGACTTTTGTATATTGAAGAATCCTTGCATTCCTGGGATAAACCCCAGTTGATCATGGTGTATGATCCTTTTAATGTGCTGTTGGATTCTGTTTGCTAGTATTTTGTTGAGGATTTTTGCATCTATGTTCATCAGTGATATTGGCCTGTAGTTTTCTTCCTTTGTGACATGTTTGTCTGGTAGCTTGCACTTTAAAGGGATCTTTCACCCATGCATTGGTCATGAGGAAGATACTAGTTCACTGAATTATGTAGATTTCCCAAATGATGGCACATTTCAATATATAATACCAAAAACTCACTTACATTATCATCACCACTTTGAGAACCACACCTGTGATTCATTCGTTTTTGTTGAAGTATAATAATCTACTCTAAGAATATATTATACGTTGATCCATTTTATTCTTTATGAACATATTGGTTATTACCAACATTTGGGCCATTATAATTAGTGGAGCCATAAATGCTCTCAGTCATCTCCAAGTGCATATACACAGTACTGTTGATCGGGCATATTTGTAGTGGAAGTGCTAGATCCATTGGGAGGATATTTGCATGTTCAATTTCATTAGATAATATCTAACTTTCCCCAGATGGTGATTCTGATTTATACTCCACCAGTTGTGAATGAAACCTCCCTTTGCTCACCATTCTCTCTACATATGGCATTGTCCAACTTTTAAAATCTTTGCTGGTCTGGTAGAAGTGAAATGATATATTACTGTGGTTTTAAACTGCATTTCTCTGATTACTTAAAAGAAACGCAGGGCTGTTTTCTACAGGCTGCTTGTTTTTTCTTACTAATATCTACGAATTAAAATGAAATATGTTATATGTACTAGTTGATGAACTCTTCCTGTTGCTAAAAAAGTTACTAGGATCATTTATTTAAACAATTTAAAAACATGTAAAGGCATACGTTGAAGAAAGTCTTTCTTCCCTGTACCTGTCCAGCTCATTCCCCCAGTGTATTTTTTGATATTCCTCCTTCTTACTGTAATTTCTGCTATTATGCTCCTTTATTTTGCTCCACTTTTCAGCATATTCTAGAAGTCTTCACAAATCAGTATAGAGGAAGCATACTCATTCTATAGAGTAGGAAAAGCAGTTTTCTACTTTGTGGCTGTACCAGTTTTACCTAATCTGTAGTAGATAGAGTATTTGATATTTTTCTAATCTTTTGCTATTAAAAAAAACAAAACAGTGGTGCATGGAGTAACTTTGTAGAGTTGTCATTTTGTATGTGAGATTTCTATACAGTTAATTTCCAAAACTGATTGTTGGGTCAATATGTAAATGCTTTTGAAATTTTGGTAAATATTGCCAAATTGCTTTTCCTTGGATTCTGCACTCTTACCTGCAGTATACCTAAGTGACTATTTTTCCTAAAACCTCGCCTCACGGAATATGCTTATACATTTATAGGTTTTGATAGTGTGATCAGTGAAAAGTGGTATCAGTTTATTTGAATTTACATTTTCTTGGACTGTTTGAGCATCTTTATATATGCTTAAAGGTCTTTCCCCCCTCTTTTTTTGTACTAACTGCTCATATTCTTTGTCCATTTTTCTGTTTTTTATTGGGTTGTTGAACTTTGGGACTTCTTTACATACTCTAGGTACTAATCTTTTGACAGTTAAGTAGGTTGCAAATTCTTTTTCTCTTTGTGGTGCTAGTAATTCTTAATTTTAAACATTCTTATTTCATGTCTGTATATTTAGAATTGTTATTTGTGGGTAGTTTGGAGTATAGCTGTAATTTTAACTTTATTCACATATGGATAACCAGTTGTGGTAGAAATTACCATTGAATCCACTTGGGTTTGAAGTTTTGGTGGTGGCAGATTCTTGACTAGTGATTTAATTTTTTTAATGGTAGCAGGATTACTTAGATTCTTAAAGAAAATTATGTCAGTTTTGGTAGATTAGATTTTTTCTAGGACTCTGTCCATTTTGTCTAAATTTGTAATATTTATTGGTACAGAGTTGTTAAAAGTGCCCTCTTCCTATTTTTAATGTCTGAAGAATGTGTAATTATGTCTCCTTTTTTCATTTCTGATAATGCATATTTCTGTTCCCAACTCCCCTCCTCCTTTTCTATTAATTCATCTTGCCTGTAGTTTATCATCGATCTTAGTCTTTTTAGTGAATCCTGTTTTAGCTTTGTGATTATCTCTATCATGTCTTTGTTTTTATTTTTTAATTCTTTTTTTATTTATTTGTTTATATTTTATACTCAGCTGCGTCGGGTCTTTGTTGCTGTGTGCGGGCTGTCTCTAGTTGCGGTGAGATGGGACTACTCTTCGTTGTGGTGTGCAGGCTTCTCGTTGCGGTGGCTTCTCTTGTTGCGGAGCACAGGCTCTAGGCTCGCAGGCTTCAGTAGTTGTGGCACGTGGGCTCAGTAGTTTGGCTTGCAGACTCAGTAGTTGTGGCACATGGGCTTAGTTGCTCTGCAGCATGTGGGATCTTCCCAGACCAAGGCTTGAACCTGTGTCCCCTGCGTTGGCAGGTAGATTCTTAAGCACTGAGCTACCAGGGAAGTCTTATCATATATTTCTTTTTGTGTTTATTTTTTGTTTTTTCATTTATTAAACTATTTTTGAGATAGCTATAGATTTGTATGCATGTGTATGCTTTAGATATGCTTATTTTAAAGAGCATCAGTTGGAATTTTAATGCAATTTTCAAACATGTTTAGCTGGGATATAGCCTATTTACATTTGCTACAGTTGCTCTTATTTTTGCTTTCTATTTGTCCTGGCTGTTTTATATTTCTTTTTTCTCCTTTTTTGTTATTTTTTTAAAATAGCTATTTAATATCTTATATCATTTCATTTTCCCCGTATATTATTTCAGAAGTTTTATACTTTTTTCTCTTTTTATAGTTATCCTAGAAATATCATGCATCCTTGACTTTTCAAAATCTAAAAATAACCAGTAGGGCTTCCCTGGTGGCGCAGGGGTTGGGGGTCCGCCTGCTGATGCAGGGGACACGGGTTCGTGCGCCGGTCCGGGAGGATCCCACGTGCCGCAGAGCGGCTGGGCCCGTGGGCCATGGCCGCTGGGCCTGCGCGTCCGGGGCCTGTGCTCCGCAACAGTAGAGGCCGCGGTGGTGAGAGGCCCGTGTACCGCAAAAAAAAAAATTTTTTAAATAATAAAAATAACCAATATCTTTACCTTCCTCTTAGATAATACAAGAACCTTAGTAGTTTAATTTTATTCAGCTCCTCATGACTTAACATGTTATTATTATGTAGTTTAATTTTTTTTTAATATTCTTACAAGACAGAAGGAGACCTGTTTAGAATTGTTATTGTGTTTTGCCGTCAGTCCTTTTTTATATTTCCCACATTTTTGCTACTTTCTCTATTATTCATTGATTGTTTTATCTTTTAGACCATCCACCTAGGGCCATTTTCCTTCTGCTTAAAGTCTATCCTTTAGAATAGATGAACTCTCTTAGTTTGTGTTTACCTGAAAGTGTCTTTGTTTCACCATCACTTAAGGGAGATGTTTTTGCTGAATATGGCAGTTTAGGTTGGCAGTTATTTTCTTGTAGCAATTTGAAGATCTCATTCCTCTGTCTTTTGGTTTCCATTATTGCTATTGAAAAGTCACCTGTCAGTCTTTCAGTTCCTTGTCTCTGGCTGCTTTAATATTTTTCCCTTTGTCTTTAGCTTTCTGCTGTTTCACTGTATCTATATTTATCTTGCTTGGGTTTATTTGGCTTTTTTAAGTCTGTAAATTGGAGGTGTTTTGAAATGTGTTTATTGACTTATTCATAATTCCTAAACTGTGAATTTCCATTTTTATGTTCTGTTGATCTGTTTGTCTTAATGTATAAATAAATCTTTTATAACCTTCATAGTAAATATTTTCTCCTGGTCTTTTGCTTTTCTTTTCCTTTGTTTCCCACAGTTTCCCCAACAGACTGCATTGCCAAACTCGTGGATTTTTGATAATCTGATAAGTGAAAAGTGAACCTTGACAATAAAACTCTGGAACTGGTCTTTTGAGAGGAGTAGGACTGCAACTACTCTTTCAGTTTTTTCATCGTAATTGGTCTATTCAGATGTTTCTTCCACTTAGACCAATGTTAGTAAATTATATTTTTATAACTTTCAAATTTATTGGTATAGTGTGTGATAATTTATTATTTTAGAAATTTTTCCCTGTATTTGTGGTTAGCCTCCTTTTGTTGATATTTAATTTTTTCTCTTTATTGATTATATTTGCTAAAGGTTACTTATTCCAAAAGAACCAGTTTGGGGACTTCCCTGGCGGTCCAGTGGTTAGGGCTTCACCTTCCAATGCAGGGGGTGTGGGTTCAACCCCTGGTGGGGGAGCTAAGATCCCACATGCCTCATGGCTGGCGGGGGTGGGGGGGGACAAAAACCATAAAACAGAAGCAATATTGTAACAAATTCAGTAAAGAGTTTTTTAAAGAAATGGTCCACATTAAAAAAAATCTTTTTTTTAAAAAAAAGAACTAGGTTTTGGTTTTTATTGTTTAACTCAATTGGCCTTTTGTTTTTAAATTTGGCCTCTCTTTTTATTTATGAATTTTCTAAGAAGTGTCTGGGGCATACTTTCTGTTTTCTCTTAAGAATTGAGTAACACTTAATTGGATAACTAAATCCCTTGGTAATATTCTGTGTTAAAGACTCTGCCCTCCTTGGTACGGTGAAATAGACCCTGTTTAGAACCTTTGGGTACACCTGCTTCCTCATTAACTATTCAAGACCCCAACTCCTGAGGCCTGTTTTGACCAGTTGAAGCACCTGCTTCACCCTGTGGTTATCCTCCACTTCTCTATGAGCCACCTTTAGTAAATAGGCCTATTCTCTGCCCAGGGCATTTGTGATGGGATATATCTAGGGGTGGTGGTGATTAAAAAAAAATCATTGTTATGGTATGGATTAGATGTCACTTTCCCTTTTGTTATATGTGATAATCAAAATAATCTAAAGCAGGTCTTAAAATGTAATTGACCCTGAGAGAAATTTAGTCTTAGGATTTTCTTGGAAGAAGGACAAAACTACTTAACAGTATCTTTGTAGTGTATAAATACAGTAATGAGTTTAATGCAGCCATTCATTGCAGGCTGATAGTTTAATGCTGAAGCACAAATTAGTAAACGTGGTTTGATGAGCCAGAGCAAAGGCCGGTTCCTTTATACAGATGTCTGAAAATGGCACCATATCAACTTCGAAGTGATTCTAATAAAAAGTGCATAATCTTGAATATGGAAAGTATGTTCTCCAAAGAATCTGTTGACTTTTTACACAGCATAGCAAGAAAGAAAACAAAATATGATATGAGATTATAAGCATCTGTCTGATATATAGAAATCTTTTTTATAGTAGAAATGGATTTTGAAAATGTTCAAACAGTCTTCAAAAATTGAATATTAAGTCTAAAAGTAAGCCACAGTTAAATGAAACAATCATAGTACAAAGGGATTTTTAGCAATGGAAATAATTTTTTTTTACTTTTGAATTTTCTTTATATTTTTATATAGCAGGTTCTTATTAGTTATCCATTTTATACATATTAGTGTATACATGTCAATCCCAATCTCCCAATTCATCACACCACTACCACCCGCAGCCAATTTTCCCCCTAGCAGTGGAAATAATTTTTTAAAGTTTTTAAGAAGAAGGCAGTTGCTCTCCCATTGCATATGTTAAATATGCAAAGTGATTTTGCTATTTTCAATAGTAATTAATCTACGTGATTCTTTATGAATTTAAGTAATTTCCTTTGTGAGTTAAGGTCTTCCTGTATGTTTTCTATTTGTACAATACCATAGCGGCAATGATTCTCTAGGAACTCCTGATTAGTTTTCCGCTAGCAAGTGCAGATACGGTCCAGGAAATGCATATGGATGTCTTAGATTACTTGGTTAAAACATAAGCCAAAAGGAAAGACGTCCTTAGATCAGGCCAAACACCACACACACACACACACACACACACACGCACACACGCACACACACGCACACACGCACACACGCACACACACACTCCAACTTTATTTTTCATGAGTTTTGTTAGGGCTGTGTGGCTTAGTGGGAGGGACAAGCACCCCATCCCAACCCTGGGTGCTGGTATCAGCATCTCCTGGGCATATATGGAGTATCCAAAACCATATTCAGTAGACCTTTTATTTTTGTAAATTACAGAGCAAAGCCCCATGAAACTATAATCAGCGAGTTTACTAGACAATAATGGGAAAGCTTTATAGCAGCGGTGAGTTAGAATAACTTGGGGTCACTGTGGTGAAAAGACATGGATTTCGGTTTAGGTCTAGGATTTGCAATCCAGAATGGTTACTGAATAACCTGCAGGCAAGACCTTCGAGGGAATTGAAGCTTGGAGCGATCGTTGTAAAATAACAATAAAACTGTCCACCTAAGAGTATTGGGAGACGTCAGAAACAGGGAACTGAGGACACTCTGCTTGTCCAGCCCTCGGACCAGACTGCGGCTCCCCGAGCCGGCGCACGGCCAGGTAGCCTGGCTGTGCGCGTGTGCGCGGCTCGCGGTTCGCCACCCGCCCTCGTTGACTTTTAAAGGCACAACCCGCGCCGCCCCCGCCACACTGGCTTTCGCTGGCAGGAGGGGGCCGGAGGGGCCAGCTGGGCAGAGGGACAGCCCCCTCCGCCACACGCCATGAGGTGAGGAGGAGGGGCCGGCCCTAACCCCCACCCAGCCAGGGGCTCCTGGAGACACCTGCGTCTGGGGCCTCCCACCTGGCCGGTGAGCTGCCTGCCAGACAACTGGGTGACGAGGAGACTGGGAGAAGGGACGGACTAGGTGTCCCACCTTCAGGGGGCTTTGGGGAGTGAAGCTTTGGTGGGGCCGCCGAGGTAGGTGGTGAACAAACGGTTGTATGTACTTAAGGGTTTACGGAGCGCCTTTGCCTCCTGACTCATGGGATTCTGCGAGCGTGGAGTGGAGAAACCCTTGCCGAACTGCCAGAGAGATGGCATCACTCTTTACAACTCTTCTGTGTGTGTAGACTTACAGTATTTTAGGAAATCTTTTGAATTGTAAAGCAGTGATTCCAAATGGACTTTTGCACTTCAAATAATAGCAAGGGTATCTTGGTTTTTATTCTTTCTGTGGGTGATTATCTTGACATTAGAAAACATTTAAACTTTTGTACATGGTAGACTTTTTTTAATTTAAGAAATTTTTAAAGTTTAAAAATTTTTAAGAACTTAAAAATTGTTATAAAAATCATACATTTCTCATTCTGTAGTATTTTCTATTTTTTAATAGAGAAGCTTTATCTTATGGGTCTCTTACTGTTTTGGCTTATGGGAAATGCTATTTCCATTCATTTACTTTGTGTTCATTTTAAAAACTAACTTGCTACTACTTAGGGCCATGGAAGATCTTTTTTTCCAAAATGAAAATAGCTTTAGTTCCCCAGATTATATTTATGCTTACGTAAAATTTCAGATAATACGTAAAGCTGTAAAAAGAATGAAACAGGAATTACCTGTACTTGACCTACCCAAAGATAACTTGGTAGAGCGTTGAGTACTGTGGTGCTAGGAGCTCTGCTGGGTACTGAAGGTCTTTGTGAGCAAGACAAAGAGTATCTGCCTCTGTGGACCTTACATTCTGCTGGGGAAGATGGACACACACACACACCCAAAAGTAAATTGACAAAATAGCTGTATGTTGTAATGAGTGATTTAAAGAAAATACCTACTTTAGGTGGGGTGATCAGAGGAGGTTTATCTGAGGGAATAACTTGAGATTTCACTCAAAGAAGAGAGGGAGCTAAGCCGAGGGCAAAACAGGAGAGCGAGCGTTTCAGTCAGAAATAACAGCAAGTGCAAAGGCCTGAAAAGAGCAAAGAGCTTGAATGGAAAGACCAGGGTAGCTGGACCGTAGTAGTAAGCCAGAGGAGGGAGGATCAGGTGAGGTGGAGGAAGCAAGCAGGGGTCAGATTTCACAGGGCCATGGCAGGGAGTGTGTGTTGTATTCTGGGGGCAACGAGAAGCCGCTAAGGGTTTAAGTAGAGAAGTGAAGTGATTTGGAATATGGATTGATTCATTCAATACATGAAATGTTTATTGAAACCTTACTGTGTACCAGGCACTGTTCTGGGCACTGGGGTACAGCATGGAAAAGGATAAATTCCTGTATTCATGAAGCTAATAATCTAGTGGTGGGCGCATAATCAAATAAAAAAGAAAAACATCAGATAAGCATTATACAGATGATGACCATTGTTTAAATCATAGTATATGTTCTTAAGACTTTGTGTATATATATACATACTTCTCCTTTGTTATCAGCTTTTCTTTCCCCTAAACAACTTATGGTAGGATTTTTTCTGTGTTACATTAAATGAACAGCTTTCTTTTATTTGGAAGCATCAATTTGTTTTGTAGATTAAGTATGGCCAAAATAATACTACATAAATGAAAAAAATACTGTGCAGCAACAAAAACTTATCTAAGTCATCTGTTTGGAAAGAAGTATATAGTAACTTCCTTTGGACAGTCTGACATGTGGCTCTCCTGCCTCATCCCATGTTCCAGCAGCCCCTCATGATAACTTTGACCTGTTAATGTGGTTAGTTAAATTTATGGATTTCCTATTTATTGAACCAATTCATACATTCCTAAAATGTACCTTAATTGACTTCTGTTATTATATTAGTGTCCTGATGGATTCCCTTTGCCAATACATATATTTTAGGATTTTAGTATCAATATTCGTGAGATCTATAGTTTCCTTTCTTAGTATTTTCTTTGTCAGATTTTGGTGTTAGCATTTGACTGCTTTATAAAAAAAATCGGGAAGCTCTTTTTCTGAGTTTTGGAACAGATTAAATTGCATAAGTATTATTCTTTCATTTAATTATCAAATACATATTTACTGAACATTCACTGCGTGCCAGGCATTGGGCTGATGCTGGGTAATCACAAGTAGACAAAACAGACATGATTCCTGTCCTCATAAGGCTTGGTTTATTAGGTAAATAGACATTAGTGAAATAATTATGATTATGTAATTATAAACCATGATAAATACTCTGAAAGAAATCGTTGAAGATCTACTTTGACTGTTCTTTTCATGTATTTGAGTAAATGGTTATTGCGTTAATACACACTAAAAATTAATTCTTTTAAAATTAATATTTGTTGAAGATTTGATATGTAATTAGTTCTGTGATAAATACATAAGTAAATAAAATGAGGTCTTCATAATTATAAAAGTTAAAATAAAAATAATGGTGATAGTAGCTACCATGGTAGGTGGTATATTGCACATTTTTTGATTGAAGAAATTAAGACTTACATTAAGTAGACACTTCAGTTATGTCTGTGACACCTCCAGTTGTACACTCCTCTGGAAATTCCACTAAGATCATAGTAACAGAGTAAAGATATAAATCCACAAAGATCAAGAGAGTGAGAAAGGAGAAGATAAATGAAATCAGTATTTGGGAAACTACAAAAGAAGGTGGTCAATTACTAAATGATTTAGTGGATTAGAGAATGCTGAAGGCTGAAGAGAGGTAAGCCAACAAGAGAAGCAAGCCGATTCCCTCCACAGAATCTGGAAAAGGCTCAGGATTTAGAGGTACCAAGTACTTCTCAGGGCAGGAATATGGGTGGAATAGAAATAGAAGTATCTGTAAACTGTGGTATCTTTTAAAAAGAAAAGAGAAAATACAACTTACGTAAAAGAAGAGATTCTTTTTTTAAAAAAGGGAGAGAAATTATTCAGGAAGCAAGAAAGGATTAGATAATAAAGCTGAAGAACTCTCCTAAAAAATAGAATAGCCACAACAATTAGACAAAAAGAGTGAGAAAGTATTTAGAAAATAAAGGTCCAGTCAAGAAAGTTTTTCATCTAATCCAGTGGCAGGAAGAAAAATCTATAACGAAATCAGTACTATAGATATGTGGGAGAATCTGGAACATGATACAGTGGGTAGCCAGTGATACCAACAGCCAGTGTCATTGAGATGGGATATGTCATGAAAGGTTTCAGAGAGGTACTGATACCTGAAATCTAAGTAAGTATTCAAATGATAAGCCAAAAAAGGGCACTAGTGTATACATTTTCAGGGCAATAGAAATAGCAAATGCAGAGGTGGAAACACGATACACATGAGGAACTGCAAGCAGTTCATTATTTGAGAAATTCAGTATACTTTACAAAAAATAGCATGTATAGTTTTATAATAGTACACCTTTTTTTCAAAAAGGATTTGAGGTAGAACTGTGTGAATATATTTAAGATTCTTTAGAAAAAGTAGCAATATTGATTATATCGTTCATTATGTCAAGAGGGGAGAATTAAATTGGGATTCAGGAGACCAGGATTCTAGTGCAGACCTACCACTAACTTGTTGAGACCTTAGTGTGATAATGTTGTTGACTGCCTTCCCAGTAATCACCTCCCTTTTTCTTCCCTTCCCCCAAACCACAATTTTGTCTAGCTTTTGGGGTGATCCCATGCTTCAGGAGCAGCTTGGGCGGGTGAGAGTGGGGGGCTGTGTGACTCTTAGTTACTCTAAGCTCATTATGGTAATTCCACTCTCTTTGGTTAGTGATTGTTTTAGGAATAAACGTGTGACTCAGTTCTGGCCAATGAGTTGAGAATGGGGTGCCTGCAGAGAGAATTCTGGGAAAGCTTTCTCACCGAGGACAAAGGAAAAGATGCCCTCTCCCTGCCTTCATCTTATTCTAGCTCTGAAGATGTGTTTGAGCCCAGTGTACGGATGCAACAGAGCAGTTTTCAGGCTTAAGGGTTCCCTCCTCTGCTCCTGAAGCTGAGGATTGTTTTTAAAAATATGGTGCCTTTGTTGCTACTCCTTTTCTAAGTTGCAAGTGTAATCTGGTTTGGGAGGGTCTTTACTTCCAGCTCTGCTTTCCTCTTTGAGACCACTGTCACCAGGAGATACAGCCCTTGCTTTCCAAAGGTCACACACTCACTCTAGGAGTATTTTGTGAGTGCATTCTAAGATCTCCAGGCCACCGGGACACTTTCATCATAGAGACTTTTTCTCGTTTGTCTTGATAAAATGCAGGGTATAGCATAGTACTAGGCACATAATAGTCATCACTAATAGTTTTGTTTAATGAAGGGTGAATCAAATATTACTTATGTAGGGGTGGGGAGAGGTTTTATTTGTGTTCTATTTGATTTTATTATTTCCAGCCAGTAGAACATGGGTGTGGTTCTATAATCTGTGCATTTTGAAAGGTTTTTTTCAATGAGGCAAAATTGATTCCTGTTTATCTCTGCGAAGAAAATTTTCTTTAGAAATTAAAGAATTGGGGGAAAACCACTTCAATCTATGTGTGTTACTACTTCTTATACAGCAAATTTAGCCTTTAGCTCTGGAGACTTGACAAAGAAGGGAAACATCACAAAATTGTACCTAATGCAAACTAGATGCTCAGTAAACATTTATTTATATAGTAGATATGCCTGAAATAGAACTATTCACTTTATGATTTAATTTTTTCTTTTTTCATTTTAGCATTTATGACATTAGCAGAGAACAGGACTATGTCAAGAAGTCCGGGGGTATACTTGGTGCAAATGAATTAAGACCACCCTCCCAGCTACATTCCCGAGACAAGGTTCATATCAGAGAAGAGTGGGTACTAAACTAAATGCTATAAGCTATTACTAATGAATCCAAAGCTGCACAGTACAGTTTTTTAGATTTTAATTTAGATCATGTAAAATGAAAGGACTTTTTTAAAAATTCTAACTTCCAGTAGCTACAGATTTCTTATAATTATTAGTCCAAAATTGATAGGTGATTAAGTTTGCAAATTGCATCAGAAAAGGTGTGTGTGTTCAAGAGAAATTGTCACACTCCTCTATTTGTATTTCTTTGAAATTATGATTTATTTTACTTGATTTTAAATTGAGATATTTTAAATAGTAGAAGTAATACATGCTTATGTAAGAAAAATCTAAATTGTAGTGATATATATAAGGCAAAAGTATAAGTTCTCCTTTTTGTCCACTCCCCAATCACCATTGGTGTATATACTGTTAACGGTTGGATTTCCCATCTTTTCTACATCTTTTTCTGTATACTTCCAAACACATAATTTTTTATGGTTTTTTTTTTTACCAAAATGACAGATAATACATATTATTCACTCAGTAGTATACAATAGATATCTTTGTACGTCAGTATATACAGATTTACTTTGTTTTTATTTAGTAAGTGCAAGGTGTTTCCCTATTGATGGCAATTTAGGTTGTCTCCAGTGTTTTTGCTGTTATAGGTGTTGGTGCATGGAACACCCTTGGACATATAACCCCTGCACTTATGCTAATATTTCTGAGGAACAGATTCCCAGAAATGGAATGGTTATTTGGTATGCCCATTTAAGTTTTTGTTACTTTCTGCCAAATTGTGTTCTAAAAAAGCTGTATATATCTTAAACTGGCAGTCCTTTGATATCTTAAAGGTAAGGGTAGTACATTTTAGGATTAGGTGATTAAAGAATGGGCTGTTCCTTCAACAACTGTCAAATGACCTACTTAGAGGAGATACAGTATATAGGCATGGAGAGTATTAAAAGGTGTAGGTTGCCTTCTACTAATAAGGGCCTTTAATGGCACATATTGTTGGGTTCTTAGTGTTTCTGTCTCTGATAAGTGTTATTGCTTAATTCACAAACAGGAGTTGTGGTCATGTAAGTCTGGGGGAGATGTAGAAGTGGCTAGATTCTGTTAGATTACTGTGACACCTAAGTTGTTGACGTTTGTTCATCTCATTATTTGCTTTCAGACCAGATGCTTATAGAATGGAAAATAGATACCTGTGGTATAGCATCAGAAGCTGGTTTATAATTTTTTTATCTCTCTTATTAGAAGTTATAAAGAGAGAAAAAAGTGTCCCGAAATCAGACACTCAGTATCCCTGTCATGGATTTTGAGATGGGGGAGATTGATGCAGGGCGCTTTGAGCAGAATCCAACTTGTTGTGTCAAGCTTGACCTAACTTTTTTTTTTTTTTTTTTTGCAGTACGCAGGCCTCTCACTGTTGTGGCCTCTCCCATTGCGGAGCACAGGCTCCGGACGCACAGGCTCAGCGGCCATGGCTCACGGGCCCAGCCGCTTCGCGGCATGTGGGATCTTCCCGGACCGGGACACGAACCCGTGTCCCCTGCGTCGGCAGGCGGACTCTCAACCACTGTGCCACCAGGGAAACCCAAGCTTGACCTGACTTTTAAGATCCAATCCACAAATGGCAGAGAAACGTGCCCAAAGCCAGGTGCTACAGGAAAGAATATTAACTCAGTTTTCAGAGCCATTTTGATTCAACTTCAGTTTTTTCCATGTGCTCTTTGTTGATCACTTAAACAGTAAGGGACACTCTTTATGCTTTACAGACAGGTACTTTTCAAGTTACCTTCTTAGATGTTGCTTTAGATTTCTTTGTGGAATAGCCCCCTCTTCTTTCTCTTAATATTCTGATCATCTTGAATGTTAAACTAGAGCATGTGCATTGCTCAGCAAAAAATGAAACTATCCATTTATTTAATGCTCCTCGTTTTGTACGCTTGTTTTAGGCGGTTAAATGAAAGCGCATTGTGTGGGAAGAGACAACGTCAAATGATTTATCAGTAAAATTCTCATTATGTCCTTAATTATAGAGCAGGAAACTTGTGCTTTCTTGAGAGTATAATTGAGGTCATTTATTATGAAGTCATGAAAGATTCAGGGTTTACTGTGGTTTTCCATTAACTTCTCTTTTGATATGCTTTTCCTTCTGCCAACTGTAAAATTATTACTTTTCTAACATATGGCTATTTGGAGAGTGCTGACATAAAAAGGAAGCATTTTTAACCATAAATAAATGGTTTTAGAAGTTACAGTATAAAAGTACAAAATAAGTCATTTCTTACTTGTTCCTCCTTGTTTATTTTAAATCATTACCATTAGTCCTAGCTTTATTGGGAGCAGTACTCCCCACATTGTATTAGATGGGGTCTTTTAAATTGCATTATTTCTCACAGTTTTCAGTTTATTATTGTGCGTTGATGCTCAAAATTGGGGATATATGTAGTATTCAGTACTTGTGAAACTTATAATCTATTAACATCTTGCAGAATTTAGGGAAGTTGATAATCATAGATTGGTCATTTCCAAAGCTATGACAACTTTTATTTCTTTCACTTGTAAGCAACATCTTTCACAAATATTGAGCCTCATGGTATAATTAGATTCTTTAAATATTATATTGCCTTTTAAAAAATTTAAATACTAGGTTTCCAAAATTATAATTTTTAAAGGAATCCTGATTTGCATTTGAGCTAGCTGTACAGATTATTTGTAAAAGGAGTTTGCAAGTGCATAGGCTTCCCAGTTTGTTTTGAGGAAGTAGCTAAAGAAAGCCATAATTTTTAAATTGTTATCACTGGTGTTTTGCTGTTTGAATCTCTTTAGAATATCCATATTTTTCACAGCACTGGTATACCGATATTGAAAGAGAGAAGGTGAAACTGAGGAAAAATCAAAGTCAGATACAATCGATATAGATCAGATGTGCCAACTTCAGAATATTCTTAAGTGTTTCATCCTCTTTTCTTTCTTTCCTTGCTATTTATAATCTTTTATTTTTGATACGATGAAGTATTATTATCAAAATCATTTTTAAATTACCTTGGGAATTGAAGCATTAGGACAGTTTAGTCCAAATGAATTTTACTGAAATGTTTGTTTTGATTTCTGTAATAGTCTAGGGTTTTTTAATCTGTTGTTCATAAATTAATTTTAATTAAAAAGCTTATGTTTTCTTTAACTTTTGAACTCTAGTGTAATTGGCAGAGTCCTGGTATAAGTAGGAAGCCAGATTAATGTACTTATTTATACTGTAAGGCCCAAACTTCCAGTCTTACATAAATTATTCTCTCTATTATTTACAAATAATCAGTGTGTATCCGCCCCCCCAACCTTGTTAAAGAGAATAGAGAGGATGTAAATAGAAAGGAGTAAACAAATCAAATAGTTCAATGTTATGAGAACTCATTAGGCTCAGTTCTTGCTAAGTGAGGACTGGTAAAATCAAAAGACACAAGGGCTCAATCAAGAGAATTACTGGATTGAGTCAGTAGTTCTCAATTAGGAAGCATGCCTCTCATGGGAGGGGTATACCAGCATCTTTGGGATAACACATGGGTATGGTTTGAAGAAAGCACTTTCAAGAAAAGTAATAAAGTTTTATTTTTGTAAAATGATGATTTTATAATACAGCCCATAAGAAGTAAATTTTAATAGACATGTACAGGCTGGTGAGGAAGCCCCAAAGAAACATGATTTCTAATGTGTTTGCTGAGTGTGCAGTAGTAGGCTCCTTCCAAGGAACCTAACAGACTTCCTTGGGGATTTGGTGAGAAGACAGGAAGGGTAAGTTTATCAAAATGTGGCTTAGGTTTAAAAAAATTTAAGAATGAGAAGAATTGGTCTAAGCAGTTGCTGACCACCAACTTGACACTACAGTTGCATCTGCTTTTACCCAGTGTGGCTACAGCGCCCAGCTTGAAACCAAAAGGGATTTATTCTTGCATTAAAAGTCATTCACCCTCAGTTATAATCCATTTAGGTTATTTTCACATGTGAGATCTTTTAAGATAGTCCAGATATGGTAGCCAAAACACATTGTAAATGTCTTAATCATACAGGAAGGAAATAGATGATTATTTCCTATTATCATAGATGATATATTTCCTGTATCAGTATTCAGTGATATTTAGTGTGCCACTTTTCCCCATCCTTTGGTTATCTTAAACAGTTGCATTATTTTTGTTTGTGTTTTGCAGTTTTTGAGACAGTGTCCTTGAGTTCAGACTCTCTCTTCCAGAGGGCAGTTTCAATTCTCCATACTTCTTACTTGGACTCTGCATCTGAGCATGGTTTTCAGTACAGTCAAGTGACTGGTGAAAAATGACATTTTCTTAAATGAGGTGAGGTGCTTGGTACACACTGTGTCTGTTTTATTTTAGTTTTAAAGAAAGAGACCCATTATTTTTGATATATAAGCCTAGTTCTTTTTAGCTATCCCATTTCAGCTGAAATAAAAGATCCTTGGAAATAGTCACTTGAAAGGTAATTATAATATATTCTAGGGAATAGAAAAATAATAAATGTCATTAGTCTTTTAGCAGGAGGAATTCAGATGATGCATTTTTAAAAGTTAATTTTCAAGGCAAAATAACATGTTTATAACATTTGATTATTCTCTCCTTATACGGTACAAAACTCTTTACCAAGAAAAAAAAGCAAGTAACTGTACTCACGAAGAACTTCAAGAAACTTACGGGTTTCTTCTGTTTGAAACTGAAAATCAGGTAAGGGAATTCGATCGTAGAAAAGTAATTTTGTGATGTTAATGTACAAAATTAATTATATCATTAAAGTTAAATATTGGTATTTTAGGTCTATAAAGTTTGTAAGATTACCAGTTCATCAGTCTTTTTTGTTAGTTTGGTGGCAATGTAAATGACAGTGAAAGCTCGTCATGAAAGAGATTGGATTTCTACAACTTTCCATAGGTTTTCTTTAGTTTTATCTTGAATACATTTGTAAGCTCGTGGTGAGATTTTGATTAATACAGATTCCTTAAGTATTAATAATGACTTTTAATGGAGTGAATGGATATTTTCTATTCTCGATCATTGTTTAGATAGATATTTTCTATTTCTTGTGGAGGTTTTTCAAGTTTAAATTACATGATTTTGGGGACAAGATGAACACGTTCAGCATTCTAGTTACTTGGAATTGTTTCATGCCTTATTTTGAAAATTGAACATCCATATTGTTGGTTGTACCTAAATTGTGGAGAAGGAAACTACTGTGTGCAGGTATGTCTCCAGAGATGTGTGTGGCTTCTAGATACAGTTCAGCAATGCTAGAGATCTATAATCCAACTTAAAGTAATTCCAAGGTAGTATTTCGGTTGAGGTCATGATTTTTAAAGAACAGGGATAGATTTGCTAAAGAATAATTAACATTACCATATAACTTATGGATTATATAGTAATACTAGAGAGTTTGTTTAACTTCCAAATAAGATATGTTATGGATTCATACTAAAAAAAAAAAAAAAAAAAAAAGCATTTGCGGAGAAGACATTTTCAAATTTAGTGATTCCCAAGCTGTAATTGAAAAAGAAATCTTCAAGAGAGGACTTATCTGTGAGCTTGTTTAATTTGGTTTTGCTGGTGACATTTTTGTTAACAGAAATAATAAAATTTCACGAAAAAGTTTGAGCTGTTAATATTAACTAAAACACAATTGCCTTACGTAAGCTTGCTTTGTGCCATGAATGCATAGAACGTACAGATTCTGTATTGAAAGTCTGTATATAGATTATAGAGTTATTTCATGGACCCTCCCAAGAACGATATGATAAGCAAAGTACGATCTTTTGTTTAAGGCAAAGTTGGTATGTCAGCGTGGACTCTGTGTTGGCAGCAGTGCTATCAGCACTCTGGGTGACCCAGGGAAAGGTACGTCTGTAAGGAAAAGGAATCTCTTTTACAAGGTGAAGTGGGGTTTAGTTAGTTACATAAGATACCTATGTTAAATGCTAGTTTCATTGATGATAAATAGTGATCTTTGGAAGCAGACCTTTAAACATATAAATGAGCTTTGAGTCTAAGACTTAAGGTTTTCTAATAGGAGTTATCTTTTTTAAAAGGATGGTTGGACTAGAAAAGGTACTGAAGGTATCTTTCAGTGCCAAGAGTTCAGTGCAGTCATCTGGGGCTAGTGAGGATTTCTTCTGAATTATCATAATGGCAGTAGGAACACATAATAGAGGGAACTGACGCACCTTGGCAACTGTGGAATGTGAGGAGTAACAAAGAATCAAATGTAAGGTAACTTACATTGCACTGATATTGTCAGTAGAAGAGAGACACGGAGGAGAGGAAATTGTAGGGAAGCTGTTGAGTTAAAAGAGAAAGGTAATCTTACTGTCAAGAATGTGGATTAGCACTAATTTCTTTAAGCTTCACTTTCCTCATCTGTAAAATAGATGAAACTATCATCTAGATTTGCTGTGAGGATTACATGAGACTGTGTCAAGTGCTTAGCTTGGAGCTTACACCTAAATGAACACTACTACTTCAGTGAGCTAAATTTGAGAAATAATGAGGTGGTCATAAGTGTTTCTGAAAGCTGTCCTGCTGGTGGTAAAAATAGTTGGAAAAGGGATTAGAACTGGAGGTTGGGGTTCAAGGTGGCAGC